>NC_048893.1:98516400-98522186 GCF_011077185.1 Oxyura jamaicensis
TTTTTTTTTTTTTTTTTTTTTTTTTTTTTTTTTTTTTTTTTCTTCATAGTGCCCTATTTGTTACAGAATCACTGTGGTTCTTTGAGGAGCAGCATCTGAGATTATTATGACTGCTAGCAGGATGGTGGGACACAGAGAGAACATAGCATGAGTTTTCTGTCCAGCAGCATTTAGTGTCTGGATAAAGCAGGCATTGATGTTATTTGCTGTTGCTGACTGTCATGCTGCATGTAAGTTTTGCACCTCAGAGCAATTGCTTTGGATTAGACATGGAATTGAGCATGCAAAGGAAAAATGGTACTTCTGTATATATAACAGAGCCTCGCAATGGCCCTTTGAACTAGCTCGTTTGTTCTAGTCACTGACTGTGAGCAGTATGACTTTATCAGGCACGTGCAGCCCTTAGAAATAATAATAATAAATAAAAATAAATAAAACCAAAACTATTTATGCTCAAGGTTGTGCAGGTCTATTCTGTGGGCTAGCTTTTTGTGTCCAAATCATGTAAGAACATTTGTTTATCCATGTAGTTATCTGTTCGTCTATGTGACCACTCTGGCAGCCAGAAATCACAATGGTCCCTCTCTGTATAAACACAGCCAGCAACTACACAATTGTTCCTTGCTTCTGCAAGGTGCCTTATTTTTGTTTTGCTTCTTCAAGTGGCCTACTGCACAGTGAGTAGCTTAAGCTTCCATTATCTGTGAAGAGCAGCAGTTATTTATATAAATGAAATCATTGCATTTGCCTTATTTGCAGTGTAGTGGGTAGGAAATCTAATGGCCTAGCTTGCTGGAGCATTTTGGCATTCAATTCTAGCATCATGGGGCCTGCATCATCCATTAGCTTTCACAAGCTAGCACTATCAGCATTTATTCTGGATCTTAAATATCTCAGTTTTACTTAGGAAATACAAGATAAAGCAACAGGAGCATTTGAACATTCAGATATATTTCTTGTTTGGTTGATTTGTTTTAAAGAAGAAACAATCTGATAGCTGAATTTTGCAGCTCACAACTTGTAGTTAATTAGCAAAATTCCCTCAGCTGGTTTTATGAGCTGATGGCAAAAAAGTCACAATGTGTTGTTAAAGGGTAAGCAGAATAATTTGTTCCTACATAAGAGGCAAAATTTGTACATTTATTGTACATCTATTTTTTCCCTTTATGTCAATAGCAGAGGTCACCAAAATACTTGTCCATTTCTCCCCTATGTATATATAAATATTTTTTAAAGTAGATATAAAGCCTTTCTCTGCTTAAGAAATGATATATGGAGATTTAGACATGCTCTTCTGTTCTATATTACCAAAACTGCTGAGATTTAAGAGTTACCTTTTACCTGTGAAAAACTAGTAATAAAATGAAATGCCTTTAATGAACCATGGATGTCATATAACTCATTTTGCAAGAAAAAAACAACTCTTATGTTTGTGCTGTATTTTTGCATCATCTTTTCCAGAAGGTATCTGCACGAATCTGTAACCACTTTCTTGTGATCCTGTTTGCTTGAGTTGTGTTCAGTCATCCAGTCCTTCCCTGCTACACTTGCAAGAGGTAAAAGACACTAAATGGATGTTTTACAGACTTTTAGAGAGGAAAACAAACAAACAAAGAAATTATGAACAATATGTTTCTTTTGGAATTTTTCCATTCTATATTTTTATAAAAGCTTTGTGATAAATTTACTCTTGACATATTTATATTGTGCTGATGCAGAATAACTTTATTCAAGGCTGTGTTCCATTAACCATTATCACCTCAATTGTCTACAGCTTCCTCATCCAGATCCCTTTTGCTTTAATGTATTCCATGGTTGGCTTCAGATCAGAAGTTATATTTCTGAAAGTAAATAAAATTTAGTCAGTCAATTTTTTGATTTCTCCACAGGTTTTAAGTTAGGCAAGCTGTCAGGATGTCATTTAATAGATGATGTAACATGGTGATTTTTAGGTCTTGAGAAAAAGCAAAAGAGGTTTGATTTTCATACATTTAAAGTTCTGAACGTTTGATTTTTACTTGGTTTCCATGTTAATTAATGTAAACCTGATGCCATTCTTTTTCACTTTGTGAAATGGATTTACAAATGCAGGTCTTTTTCTTACCAGCTTTTAAATTTTTAGTCTCATCTAGACCTCTACCTTCAACTGAGATCAGTCATATTCTGGATAAACCTACATTTTTGTGCTGACTGAGTACAAGTCTAGCTGACTACCTCCAGCATATCCAACTACATCGTAGATGTCTGTAGGTGATCAGGTGACTCTTTATGTGACTTCAGAGAAGAGAAGCGCTAAAACTACCTGTGCTTCACTTTGTCAGCGTGCATAAAAAGAAGTCTTTGAATTTTGATTCATATTTAGAAAACACTTCTGTGGTAGTTTCACACCAGCGAGTAGCTCAGTTCTACCACGCGGCTCTCTTGCTCCCCCTCCTCAAAAAAAAGAGGGGGAGAAAAAATGATGAGAAAAGGGCTCATAAGAACAGGGAGATCACTCCCCAGTTACTGTCACAGGCAAAACAGACTCAGCATAAGGGACATTAATATAATTTATTGCCTATTACTAACAGACTAGAGCAATGAGAACTAAAAGCAAACACCTTCCAAACACCTTTTCTGCCTCCTGCCCCATAGCAGCACAGTTGTGGTTTAACCCAGCAGGCAGCTCAGCACCGCACAGCCATTTGCTCACTCATCCCAGTGGGACGGGGGAGAGAATCAGAAGAAAAAAGGTAAAACTCATGGGCTGAAATAAAGACAGTTTAGTAGGACAGAAAAAGAAGTGAAAATAATATAAAAAACAAGTGATGCACGATGCAATTGCTCACCACCAATGCCCAGCCATTCTGCAAGCAGCAGTACACCCCCCTCACCCAACGTCCCATAGGTACTGTTTAGCACAACGCCACGTGGTGTGGGACATGCCTTTGGGAAGCCCGGCCCAGCTGTCCTGGCTGTGTCCCCTCCCAGCTCCTGGTGCACCCCCAGCCTCATCGCTGGCAGGGCAGCACCAGGAGCTGGGATGGCCGTGGCTCTGTGTGAGCACTGCTCTGCAGTGAAACATTGGCAGGCTATCAGCATTATTCTCACCCTAATCCAAAGCACAGTGCCATACCAACCATTAGGGAAGACAAATAACTATTCCAACCAAAACCAGGACAGCTAGGGAAGGTTTTGCGGTCAGTGTGTAGCATTTCATTTCTGCCACTCCTTCGGTCACTCTGTGCCCCTGCTCCACCAGGGGCTCCTCCACGGGCAGCAGCATGGAGATCTGCTCCATGTGGGACCCATGGGCTGCAGGGGGACAGCCTGCTCCACCAGGGGCCTCTCCACAGGCTGCAGGGGAACTGCTGCTGCCTGCCTGGAGCACCTCCTGCCCTCCTGCTGCACTGGCCTGGGGGTCTGCAGGGCCACTTCTCTCACATTTTCTCACTCCTCTCTCCCAGCTGCTGTTGCACAGCACTTTATTTTTTTTTTTCCCCTTTCTTCAATCTCTTCTTCCAGAGGCCCAACAGCGTCACTCCCTGGCTCAGCTCTGGCCAGCAGCAGGTCCCTTTCGGAGCCGGCTGGAGCTGGCTCTGATCTGAAGTGGGGCAACTGCTGGGCTCTGCTCACAGAGGTCACTCCTGCAGCTACCTGCTACCAACCCCTTGCCACGTAAACCCATTACAATTTCAGACAAAACTAACAGGATATATATGTGTATGTATATATACATGTGTATATATTTACATATGTGTGTGCATATATATATAATCACAGAATCACAGATATATATATGTGGATACATAGTAGAAGTGTGGGTCCAGATTTTTTTGAGCATACATTTGCTTTAGGAATGTTTTGGTTTCTTTAAAAATGACTGTGCTTGTTTAAGGTAACAACATTTAGAATCAACAATGCCTGTTCTAATGTTTTAGTTGGCTTCAGTGTCCAATATGTTGACTGGGAGTTGCGTCCTATGAGTCCAGAGTGGTTCACAGGTTTGACTAAGTAAAATGGGACTCACTACAGAAACTAGCCATCAAGGAATCTGGAAATTAAATAACTGTACCTGCCCTTGATGAGATATTTTGCTGTTGTATAGGCAGAGGAAAGAAGCTCCGCATAATAAGCTAGAAGGAGCAGAGAGAATCAAGTACTTTCAATAGTATTAAGTTCCTCAGCACTAATCCTTTAAGTACCCTCCAGCAGACTAGGAAGTTGATCTAACCTTTGCTGTCAGTACCTATCACCCAACCTTGCACTCTGGAAATGAATCATCTGAGCAGGGACAGTGTTGCAAACTCTTTCCATTTATTTGAAATTCTTGCAGTATTTACTGTTTTATTCCAGTTCCATATTTGTATGTTAGTACTTGAGAATCTGTAATAAGTTTTTTGTTTGTTTGTTTGTTTTTGTTGTTGTTTTTTTTTTTTTTTTTTAATCTGTAGCCTTTGCTCTTAAAGAGGAAAAACTTAAAAATATGAAATATTTTTGCACTATTTACAAAATATTTTTAGAGCTTATTGTTGCAGACCAAGCTCTTGGAATTTTTGGATGATTTGGAATGATCAGTACTAGAGGAAATCTGCATCTCTGTTGATTTCCTTCCCAAAACTTAAAGATTCCTTGCTTCAAAGTCCACTAAATTGTTTTGTATCCTACCTAAACCACTCTAAAATTAGAAAGATAGAAAGGCTGAGATACAGCAATGAGAATTTTGGCAGTTCTCTTCCACGTCCTCTGCAGAGCCAAAAGCAAAAGCTCTTTAATCTTACTGTGATAAATGTGATTGCTACCATTTTGTGTACACCAGTGTGTGTTACAGGTTATCTGAAGTCATGTTGCTTCTCCAGTTCTGACCAGTCTTTGAGACATAACCTGTAAAACACAAAAGCTTGTAAAATGGAGCCCGAATACAAGAGTGCCAAGCACAAAATGACAGTCTTGATGCTTGAAAGGCCTGTGGACCCATACATGTGTTTTCTTATTGAACCATTCAAAGTAGCTACAATTTTTCATCTTTGAGTGTGGCCAAGTTTCCGGGTTCTTATGGTGAAAGTATTGAGTTATCTGGACTGATTAGATTCCATTGTATGATAGGTGGTGGAGGAGGAGGAAGTACTGAGAAGGTTCCCCAGACCTGGTACATGCCCATTGCATCGTAATGTTAAGGTCAGAGCTTGAATTGATCATCTGCCCAAGGAATGCAGACCCTCACCTGTCTTTTCCCATGAAAAGATCCTAACTGTAAAGTGAGGGGTGACATTGGCCAGTCTTTAAAAAACAGTGAAGGATTACTTGGTCCAGAAAAAAATCCTGCAGGATGAAGTTTCCCTCCATAATCTCATGATAAGGGGCATTCCCCAGGAAAAGGGAGGACTGAAGGTTGATGCATACTTCCCGAATCAAGTTCAAATCCCAGTGGAATCCTAATTAATGTGCTGCTATGACACATTTGTCATTAATTGTCCCTACGCACTGTCTCCACTGAGTGTTTCACAAGACAAGCAGCAAGCTGAGAATGCCAGCCCTGTCACTGCAGTCCTGATCTAAAGAGGGACTAAGGCATGGTGAGGCTTATTCATTTAGTCGATGAACAAAATGCACTGCTCCGAGGTTGCTATCATAAAGAAAAGAAAAATAGTGGCACAAGTTCCACTTCTGTTTCTCTCTGTTTTTAAGAGGGTAAGTGTAAGCTGCCAGTGTGTGCTCAAAAAGTTCACAGGTCCTGCAGGACTGTAGAACCTGATTTCAGGGAAAAAAAAAAAAAAAAAAAAAAAAAAAAAAAAAAAAAAAAAAAA
>NC_048893.1:98522286-98562317 GCF_011077185.1 Oxyura jamaicensis
AAAAAAAAAAAAAAAAAAAAAAAAAAAAAAAAAAAAAAAAAAAAAAGATTGCATAGAATTGCCTGAGGAAGATGAAATTTTAGGCACTTCTCTTCCACATTTCCTTCCAGCTGGTTTAGATGACCTTTGGATTATATGGAAACTGAGTGCTTAAAATAGGGCTTTTGTAAATTCTGTGGAGGGATGTGTATGTCAAAAAGCCAACCATCACCATGCTTTAGTCCTGTCTAGATTTGGACTGCAGTGACAATGCTGGCATTCTCAGCTTGCTTTTTGTCTTGTGAATTATTTTAGTAGAGCCAGTGGATAAGAAAGAGTAATTATGGAGGTGTCATAGCAGCACCACAATTAGTATTGCATTGAGCTTTGCAGTTAAATTTTATGCCTAATGCTCCCCTGCTGTCCCCCATCAGCATACCACATTTGAAGTACAGCTACAATTAAACCATCATAAAACAGAGTACACAACTATACAAAATGATTAAAAGGAGCCTGAAACCACGTGTTGTGAGAGAGGAATGACTTTCTCGTGACATTGGTTGCACTTGATAAAGTTAGTAGACTTCCAAGCACTTCAATTTGGTGATTTCCTCCTCTCTCCCTCTACCAATACTACAGTATGTGTCACCTTGGGCCCTATTATTTGTCCGATTGCAACAAAGCCTCATCCAGTATGGGATAAAAGGACTATAAATAATCTTGGCTCTGTTTATGCTTGAATAGTTCAACATGCCTGAGATGCCTAGGCACAGTTTGTGAACACAGCTATATAATAATCTGTGGGATATAAAGCCAGTTCTGTTTTTGAAATTTACATTGGGCTTTGCTTTCTTTAGCTTGGATATTCACATCAACGCTGTTTTCCAGGAAGCAGGCAAAACATGAATGGAAAAGTCCCACTGTGCTGTTGAAGACTGGAACACCTGCAAAAATTTGCGGCAATAACCCCAGGGTATTTTTGGCTTGTTCTTGTTTTATATAGCATTTGTTCATTTCCCTTCTCCTATGGTATTCTGAATAAGGCACTCAGTATCATCCACCCACTAGAACAGAGGCAGAGAGAACATATATGGCTTAATTCAGGGCATTAAAAAACAAAGTATAACACCTATGTACTTACTGGGTCAAACATAATTAGCCAATGATTCAGTCTTCTGGGGTACGTTTTCAAATCTACTGATCTCACAACTACATTCCTGAGCAAAGCATGTAGAGTTGCAGACATGCCGCAGAGCAATGCTTGTTAGGTAGCTTGGAGTGGGTCAGGATCTATAATCCAGGTAAATGTTGGGGAGCTGCCTGGGACAGAGGTGGAAAGGCTTTGTCCGTTGCCTTTTTTTTTTTTTTTTTTTTTTCCAGGCACTTAGGACTTTGCAGAAAAAAAAGAAGAAGGAAGAAGCGTGGAGCCTGAGAGCAGGGAGTACAACATCTGACCGAGGAGGAGACTTAAGATGTGTGGAGGTGAGAAAGCAAGCTCTGAAAGCCAAATCAGTTGCAGAAAAGGCAAGCTGTCTTTTGTCTTGTGGTCTGGAAACAGTTGGCAAGTGGTTGCGTGTATCATTCAGTCTACCTGCACTGGTGAGGGCCTGAAAGCAGTGC
Source organism: Oxyura jamaicensis (assembly GCF_011077185.1). Classification (NCBI taxonomy): domain Eukaryota; kingdom Metazoa; phylum Chordata; class Aves; order Anseriformes; family Anatidae; genus Oxyura; species Oxyura jamaicensis. The sequence continues at coordinate 98,523,886 of NC_048893.1, forward strand.
AGGCATGCAGGAACCAGCTCAAACCTTGCACCACTCAGTTAGGGGCTATAAGCTGACTCCATGTCCCAAGTAATGTGCCCTAGAGACCTTGTGCTATCATTGATTTTCTGTGACTCAGCCTCAAATAGCTGTAATCTTGGGGGAGAGGGAGATGAACCATACGGTAATCACATTGTGTCCGGTTCTCATGTGCCAAATTAGCACAGGAAAGTCTTAGTTCATATATACATATCTGAACTTAAAGTGAGAGATTGTCACTTGTCTGATGGCCATGACAGTCATCATCTTGCTGACTTGTCTGTTTTCAAAACAGACTGCCTTTCTGCTAGGATCTGATTCTGTGAAACATAGCACTGTTATAGCCAAATGCAAGTTATTTGGCTCCATGTAGCAGTAACAGAGAGCCTGTGTTATACAGAAATTTGTATTCACCTACCTAATGATACCTATATTTGGCAGTCTACTACAAACTAATGCAACATCCTGGTGTACTGCTGCACAGGGATCCTAGAGGCAAGTTGCCATTTTGCTTATTAGATTTTTTCTTGTAAAACCATTCAGATCCCTACCAGATAAGCCCTTCAAACTTACTGAAGTTCTTATTTATAAAGACCCTAATGACTTCAAGAGGAAGATAGGTTACTACAACTTTTGCCTTTTTTGTCCTGTTCCAGAAAGTATTTTATTGCTTGAAAATCCTGTTGCTTTTATTTCCCCTAGAGCCTGAAATGCAATTCAGACAGAGAAATATATTTTATTCTGGGAACTTTGGTAATAAATGGAATGTTACTTATTCTATTTTCTCTACACTTTGCACTACAAAAACATGAATATCTTTTAATAACTCATTAAACTGACAGTCATTACAGTAGATTAATTCAAAAACATTGGTGAGAGCATTGTAAACCGTGCACTGAGGCCAAAATGTCTGTAACCATAAAAGTTTACTAAAGTATGCCATCTAGAGGTCTTTGACAGAGCAAAAATAACACTTTAGGGTCTTCAGAGAAATGCTACAGTAGTATTGCTCTCTGTGTTGTCTTAGCTGTACTAGTTGAAACTTTCTGCATGATACTGTGGGAATGTGTATGTGTTTTGGCTGGTGGCAGGGAATAAGCTGAGGTTAGTTTCATCATTTTTCTGATCTGAAAAAAGCAATTTAAAATGGACTCTCAGTTTATGGTTTAAAATTGTAATCTTCTATATGTATAGCAAGACTTTCAGTTTTTATATGCTTCATCTTTTTGATGTAGAACATAAAAAGACTTTTCAAATGCTAATGTATGATAAATAATAGCATCAACTTTACAGTAAAGAAAAGTAAATGAGTCTAAAGCCAGTGGTAAATGTCCTCTTGTGAATATAGGTGATTAAAACTATCTATGAAGAATGAGTGCACAGTAACAGTAATGATTTGTGTTCCTAGAGGCTGCCTGTGCTTTAACAGATGCTAGGAAAAATATATATATATATAAGATTTATAATTTTGAAAACAAAGAAACTTTTTGAAAATACAATAAAAAAAAATGGAGTAGCAGAAATAGTGTTCATAAAGTTCATTATGCAGAAAGGATTTCCATAACAGGCCTGCAAGGTAAAAACAGATCTTCTCAACTTAAAAAAAAAAAAAAAAAAAATCTTGTTTTTCATGGGCTGAGGATTTAAAATGGCCAAAAAGTGTGCACATCTGATTTTTTTTTTTGTGTAAATTTAAAAAATAGGGAGGTACAGGTTTGTTCCATTTACATCTTTATTTTTGGAGTAGCCTGGAAGCCAGAAGTCCCAAGAGGAACTTCCCCATTTAAACAGAGAGGTTGTACAGAGCTGTGCGGAGATTTGTCTCCAGCAACTCTGAACTTTGATTCAAGTTCTAGATGTGACTATTTATGTGAACTGTTTTTTTTTCTTTCTTTTTTTTTTTTTTTTTTCCTTTTTCTGAAGAAAAAGTTGAATGAAAAGATTGCTTGTGAAAGGATTTTTTTTTTTTCCATTTCCTCTTATTTGTCACTTCCTGACATCACTATAAATGTAGTGGAGTACACCTGTTATTGAGAAATGACTAAACATTGTATTCTGATAGTAAATGTAGAGTCTGTGCTGGAAATCTTAGCTGAGATATAAAGGAAGGTTCTTCAGTTTGGCTTTGTAGAGATTAAAAAAAAAAAAAAAAAAAAAAAAAAAAAAAAAGGAAAGAAATAAAAGAAAACTTCAGCACTTTTTAGCACTTTCTGGAAGATCAAAAGTAGCAGAGAAGAAATTGTGGTATTTTTTTTAAGTCTAGATTTCTCTCAGGAGAAAAATCAGTTTGAGAGGCACTAAGGAATAAATCAGAGAGAAGCTTGGTTCTCCAGGAAGCTCTGTGGCTTTCTGAAAGTGGAAGCTGGATTTTATCCTTCCCTACTGACGAAAGAAGCCAGTCAGCCTTGTTGATGTTGTAATGAAACATAAGATCAGATGAGATTGTATTTATGTATGGGTTTCCTTTTTTAGAACCATTCTCTTATGTTTTGCTTCATTACTTCAGCAGGCTAGTGTTACAGAAGCTGCTGGTCACAGGTTGCTGGGAGCAGCTGGCACAGAGGTGATGCACAAGAGGCAGAGAGCTGTGTTAAGCCTCTGGTGGAATTACGCTTCTTGTGTGCACATAAGGAACTCGTAAAGAACAGAGCTGCAACCAGCACCATAACCTAGATAGTGGTATTAACCAGTAATTAAAACTTGATTCTCATCCTTCCCCACCTTTCCCTCCACTGTTCCTCACCTACCTTTAAAAATAGCCTAGAATGTCTTTTATGAATATTAAGTTTTCTGTTGCTTTAGAGACATGCAACATGCAGTGGTGAATTAATAATTAAAATCAGGAAACTAAGAGCAGAAACACTCAAGGGAGTCAGCAGCAATAATGTTATTAAAACAGTCGATTTAAGAGTCAGAATTTCTCAATTTAAATGTTAACTTTTAAGATGACCTATAAAAGATCAAACAACATATAAATCATCAGCTACCACAACACTTTTTTGCATAATTGGTAGTTTATAATTAGCCTGTTTTTCCTGTTTCTGTGTTTCCAGATCCAGCGAAGCCTCATGAACTCAGATATCTTCTTAAATGTGGAAGACACAAATAAATGAGATTTGGACACTCCAAGTAATACATACATCACAATCGGAGGAGAAGAGGTGAGGAAAAAAAGATAAATGATTAGATGCCAAGTTCTGTGTAGTCACAGTTAAGTTTTTACACATAATCAGATCTGCCATAGTACAAAGGCAGTCTGAGTGTCTCTGCACTGTAGTATCAGCAGTGTTACACGTAATGAAAGATAGGTAGGTTGTGTATGCAATTCTGTGAATTGCTAGCTTTGTTCCAGAACTGTGGTTTGTTTTTCTTCTTAAACCCAAACATTTTTTTTTTGTTCCATTTCTGGTGTTGCTCACATTTTCCTTCTCTCTTAACTGTTTGTGAGAGCACCTTTGTCTCATCCCTACTGGTACTACACCGTAACAAACCATTCTCTGATCCTCTTCCTGCCTTTGCCATTGTATCAAGCACCCAAGGCCCTTCAGACCCTGCAAAAATCTCCCACGGGACATGCATGTCACACAAGGCACTCCCAACACAGCTAAAGTTGCTTTAATCTTACTGCATGCTTCTGACTTTTGCAAAGTAAACGTGAAGGTCTGAGCCAGGCCTTTCCTGTATTCTAGCTCTGAAGCTGCGTGCATGATACTTCCTGGTGACAGCTCATAGAGAGAGAGTTGGTGTTAGTTTTCCTTTTTTTTTTTTTTTTTTTTTTTTTTCCTTCCTTTAATCCTGATACTGAGGTCACTATCAAAACAATTTTTCTCTCTTCAGTTTCCCAGCTGCTGCTGCTTTGAATACCTATTTGTGCTGAGAGGCCACTAGATATGCTTCAGAGGAAGCCTGCCAAAAATTCAGAACCCTGCTGGTTCTCCTTGAGGGCAGACCACCCTCTTAGATACTGATGTTAATAATAAAGGGTTGCTATCATTAATCAAGACTAACAATGGGAAAGACATTAAATCTTGGGGATGTGAAGCTCAACACATTTAATACAGTGAATTTTATTCCGCAAATGTTATACAAGGAATTCTTGTATCTTCTCCCACAACATCTCATTCTGGGTACCCACAGAAACAAGAAACCAGAGGAAACTGTAGGAATGGTTATTAGAAGTATAGAAAATTGCTTTTTCGTCAGTTGAAAGGTATTTCCTCTGCCTTTTAACCCGTTCAAATGGTCTTGCTGTTGTCATGTTGATTAAAACTAACAATCCATTTTCTTACCTGAGTTCAGTCCCTAGTAGTAGAGACATGACAGGCAGCAGTGAGCTGTGGTTTGTCTGGGGCTATTCTAATTGGGACTCAGCCTTTGTGCTAGAGGTCCCTTTGATTTTCAGCACTCCAGGAAGAAAGCTTGATTTAAATCACCACCTTGGAATTGAAATGTGTATATGTGTGGGGAAATGGTTTTTAGGTAACTTGATTTTTTATAAAAATTTATAATGGGAAAAAGAAAAACCCTGAAAGTTTGCATTTCTTTCTCCCTTTTATTATTTGTGTGGTTAATCTGCTGGTAGAAGTATTAGGGCTCTAAACTCTGATCTTTAAAGTTTAAGGCATGATGTCATTTCCCACTGCCATACCAAGCCTGTTAATTATATATGTTGCAGTAGCATCCAGAAGCCGGTATTGGGATCAAAACCTTGTAATGCACTTTGCTATGCAGTGAAATAGGAAGACATGTTTGAAGACTTTTTTTTTTTTCTTTTCTGTTCCCAATCTCCAAATTCCCTGCCCTTCACTATCTTTTGGAGGTAACATGACGTATGTTTTAGAGTATTAACAATTTGGCTATGTTCATATATCACCTCTCATCCATCTCCCCCCTCAAGCAACCATCATTTAATGCTTGAACTATTATAGTTATGATAGCAAAGATCAGGTCTGAGGAAATGCTCAAAGGAATAAAATAATAGAGTGTGAGGAAGAGAGAGAGATGAGACTTTTTGAAACTGAATTGATAGTAATTTGACAAGAGCCTTGAATTCTCTCTGTAACATTCATTCTACTTTTGTAGGTGCCTCTGACCACACCACCTTCATCTTACTGCTCTTCCTTCTCTTTCTGCATGGTGTAGTTCCTCTCACCCCGACAGTCTGCTATACCCTCATTTGTATACTGTGGTTCTTCCTTCTGTACCCAGCGCTAAGTATGTTTCTTCCCCCTGAGCTCTTTCTTTTCCCTCACCACTGCTCCCTCCCTTGCCTGAGATTTTTCAATCATCATTTTGTAGCAGCAGGCTCTGAACTTCCCTGAGCTCACCATGCGGTACCTGCCATGGAAGGAAAAATGCGCTACTCGATTCATTTTAGAAATGATTTTTCGATACGTCAAGATAAAAGGGCCTGGGGATATAAACAAGCTTGAAAATATTTCAAGATCAGGTAGACATAATTAGAACATAGACTGTTGATTAGATTGTTTCATTTCACAACAATGTGAGTTTAATCACGTTGGAAATTGGTTACGGGATTTCTTGTGGAGATTAGATATTTCTATCGCATTTTAACCTCCTTTAATTACACAAATAAATACTGGTTGTTTACTCTCTTTTTTCTTTTTTCTTTTTTTTTTTTTTTGTAACTTTTTCCCTGACATTGTGTGGCAGTAACTAGGCAGCATGTGAGCCCTCCTCACGGTGCCTGCTGGGGAAGGGGAAGGCTGCTGCCCTACTTCCACACAATGATTGCTCCGCTACTAGCTCCCCAATTATTTCCTCCCCCCTGACCAGAGATCTGGTCCCTTCAGTCTGAAACACTGACACCACAGCAGAAGTCACTGTGTCCAGTTCAGGCTATTCAGAAGTGCCATTCTTGGGCAAAAGTAAAGAGAATGTCTTGATGCCCGAAGTGCTCAATGTACGCAGAATGTACTCAGCTACAGCATGGTGCACCACAAGGGCCTGAGCTAGGCCTTGCTGCCACAGCGCCCTTCCAGTGCAACGTGCTGGTCTGCAGAGATGCCTCAGGAGCTGGCATTGCCACGCAAGTGTGACAAGGGCACCTGAATGGTGCCTTCCACCATGCTATGCTTTATTGGCAGAGACAGCTCTGGTTCCTCTGCACCTGGTGATGGTCACAGCCATTCCCCTGTGCAGTTGCATCAGAAGTACTGTAGCCAGCAGGACTAGGAAAGTGATCGTCCCCTTGTATGTGGCACTGGTGAGACCACACCTCAGGTATTATGTTCAGTTTGTGGCCCCTTGCTACAAGGATATTGAATTGATTGAGCATGGCAGAAAGCTGGTGAAGAGGCTAGAAAATGAGACTTATGAAGAGCGGCTGAGGGTACTGGGGCTCTTTAGTGTGGAGAAGAGGAATCTGATGGGAAACCTCATTGGTCTCCACAACTACGTGAAAGGAGGTTGCGGTGAGGAGGGTGCCAGTCTCTTTTCTCAGGTGGTGAAGTGACAGGATGTGAGGAAACTGTCTCAAGTTGCACCAAGGGAGGTTTAGATTGGACGTTAGGAAGAACTTCTACGGAGAGGGTGGTCAAACATTGGAACAGGCTGCCCAGGTAAGTGGTAGAGTCTCCATCCCTGCAGGTATTTAAGAGACATGTGGACATAGCACCAAGGGACATGGTTTAGCGAAGGACTCAGAAGGTCATGTCTTGACCTTGAAAATCTTTTCCAATCTAAATGATTCTATGATTCTATGAGGCTACAGCCTTCTTGAAGGAAGTCACCCTTCTTCTTGGCAGTGTGCACTAGCTCCCTACTGTTTTCTGTGTCACTCCTGCTATGCATTGTACTGCTCGCTCCTTGGGGACATGTGGCAGAGTGGTCCTCTGCTTTTGTAGCCACAGAACAGCACATGTGGCAATAAGCAATGGCTGGCTTATGAAAGCCCACCTGGAGTGCCATCCTGCAAGCCAGGTTTTATATCTGTGACATACCAAAGTCAAACTAGCTGCAATGTCAATGTTTATCCTAGGCTTCTGCATGCAGTTTGAATCCTCATTACCATTCACTATGACAGAGGAAGCTTTTAAGGTTGCAGGAGACTGAATGCACTAAGGCCTAATAATCTTACAGGAAAACAAATTTGATTTCCTATGAACTTCCCAATTCTTGTGCCTTTTAGGTCAGCTTTAGTCAAATTCACATGCTGCCTGGACTAGCAGCCTTGTACAAATTATATGTCATCTCATCAGTCCGTAGACTCACCAGATGCCACTAGTAAGGCTTTGATAATATCTACCCTTCCGTAACTATTTCCTGATTACAAAGCTTTTTTCTTTTTTTCATTTTTTTTTTTTCCCCTTCCTGTAGTTAAACTCCAATGTGTGAAATACATCTTTGGTGACACAGGTCTGCAAGCAGTCTGCTTCAAAACTGCAGATACATATTATCTTATGGGCAGGTGGCATCATTTCCAAAATGTAACATAACATTAAGAAATGGATAACCTGCTTCAGGATTTTATATGATTAAGGTTTACAAACGCTGCATTTGCCTGTGAGACTCAATTTGATAAAGTATACTTTTAGGAAGTGTTTTTAACAGGGCTTTTTTCCTGCAACAGAAGTCTGATAAACTTTGGATAGAATGAGCAAGCTTTCTGTATGCCACCCGATGTGAATGATTTCATATAAAAGCCTAGGACATGTTAAAAGCCATTATCTCCATGTGTACATAACCAGACAACAATATCATCATCTTGAGCATTTTTTGCAGGGAAGGGAGACTAGTATAATAGTGCTAAAGGTTTTTGTGTCTTCTCCTTCTATGGATTGATTTTGAAAACTTGATTCTAATGTGCACACTACAGGAGAATCTGTTCTTAAAAACATTTAATATGATGAAGAAATAAAGGGAAAATAGAAGAAAATGTAACTTTAAATTACAATGTTGACTTTAAAAGACAATGTTGATGAGAAGTAAAAAAAAAAAAAAAAAAGACAAAATTAGATGTGGTTTAACCCGGCTGGCAGCTAAATACCACACAGCCGTTCGCTCACCCTCCCCCCTCCCTCTCTGGGATGGGGGAGAGAAACGGGAAAGTGAAGCCTGTGAGTTGAGATAAAGACAGTTTATTAAGATAGAAAATAATAATGATAATAATAATAATATGTACAAACAAGTGATGCACAATGCAATTGCTCACCACCCGCTGACCGATGCCCAGCCCAACCCCGAGCAGCCGGCCCCCCCAGCCCGGCTAGCCACCGCTATATATTGTTCAGCATGACGTCAGATGGTATGGAATACCACTTTGGCCAGTTTGGGTCAGCTGTCCTGGGTCTGTCCCCTCCCAGCTTTTGCTGCACCCCCAGCCTGCCCGCTGGTAGGACAGAGTGAGAAGCTGAAAAGTCCTTGGCTTAGTATAAGCAGTGCTCTGCAGCAATTAAAACATCAGCATGTTATCAGCACTCTTCTCATCCTAATCCAAAACATAGCACCCTACCAGCTACTAGGAGGGAAAATAACTGTCCTAACTGAAACCAGGACATTAGAAAAGACAGTAGAAAGATAAGGAGAATATTCAAACGTGTAAATGCAAAACATAAGAACTATAGAGCCAATTAGAGGAGATTTTAACAATGAAATTAAAATTTTGATGAGTCATTTAACAAGATTAATAGATAACATAGTCACATGGTCATTGTTTTAGTCTTTTTGTTGTCTGTTGGCTATTGGTGATTGTTCAGTCTTGCTTCTTCATTTTATTTTTTTTTTAATTGAAGGTTTTCCATGGCGATACTGTATTCCTTTTAACCAAACTACTATTTCCTTGATCACCTATAGCTCCTGAAACATCATTAAAACTTTCTGTAACTCACAAACCTCTCTCTTGGAAGTATAGTTGCCTCACAGAAACAGTGGTCTGAAATTCCCAGAGGAAATGCCTCATGTGGTCAAGTGGGCTTTGTGAACCAAATAAAATAGTTAGAGGTTCAGAAAATCTCCATCTTAACAGTGTTTCTCCTACTCCTAGTTTATCTGGGATTTGAAGAAACCAGTCAAGCAAAGCAGTTCAAATCTGATGCGGGAGACACTGTAAAATTTTAACATAAAAAGGAGATGCATTTCTCTATGCCCCAATGAATACCAAAACATATTCAATACCACCGAGTTAATGTAAATGTGACAAACCAGTTTTAGTATAACATTCTGTATTATCTCTTTGCATACTACCTAGCAATTTTTCTGCAATGCAATTTATAAAGGAAAAACAACAACAACAACAACAACTAAGAATGAGGATAAGATGGAGGCATTTAATGCCCCCCTCCCCACAGTATTTAATAATAATGACAAATCTTTAGCTGCCCAGACCTTGGAGTTGGGGGACCATGGCAGGGTGAGTAGTGATTTTCCATCTGTGGCCACCAAAATTGTAAAGGAAGCCCATGGGACCCAATGGGATTCACCCCAGAGTGCTGAAGGAGTTAGCAGATGTTATAGCTGAACCCCTTTCTGCAATTTATTAATGTCATAGGAGTCTGGGGACATCCCTGCTGACTGGAAACTAGCCAACATTATACCGATCTACAAAAAGGGCATGAGAGAAGACCCAAGAAACTGCAGACCTGTTAGTCTAACCTCAGTCTCTGGAAAAGTTATGGAGAAGATTATCCTCGGGGTTGTTGAAAGGCAGTTAAAGAACAAAGTCATTATCAGCCATAATTCATCAAGGGGAAGTCTTGAGTAAGTAATTTGATCTCCTTCTATGATAAGGTCACCTGTTTGGTGGATGAAGGGAAGGCAGCAGGTGTAATTTTTCTGAATTTTATTAAGGCCTTTCGTACTGTCCCTCACAGCATCCTTCTGGACAAATTGTCCAGCCGTGAGATAAACAAGTTCATGCTATGCTGGGTGATGAGCTGTCTCAACAGTAGTGCTCAAAGGGTTGTAGTGACTGGGGCTGGCAGCTGGTCACTGATGGCATTCCCAATTCTATGACTAGTACTGTTTGACATTTTTATCAGTGGTCTGGATGCAGGAGTGGCATGAATCCTCGGCAAGTTTGCTGATGATTCTAAACTTGGAGGGAGTCAACAAATACACTGGAACATTGGACAATCATCAATAGCATGAAGTTCAACAAAGGAAACTGCTGGGATTTGCGCCTGGGACAGAGTAATGCTGGACACAGGTACAGACTGGGAGAGGAGAGGCTGGAGAGCAGCTCAGCAGGAAGGGGCTGGGGGTGCTGGTAGATATGGTGCTCAACATGAGCCAGCAGGGTGCCCTGGCAGCCAAGAGGGCAAACTGCATTTTGGGGTGCACTGAACACAACACAGCCAGCTGGTCAAGAGGTGATTCTCCCACTATATTTACCACAGGTGTGTCGTCATGTTGAATATTATGCACAGTTCTGGTCTTCACAATATGAAAAGGATGTCAGGGTACTTGAAAGCATTCAGAGGAAGGCAACAAGTCTGGTAGAAAGGCTAGAGGGCACGTGCTGTGAGGAGAGGCTGGGAACACCTGGGTTGTCTGGTCTGAAGAAGAAGAGGCCAAGAGGCGATGTCACTGCTCTCCACAGATTCCCAAGGAGGGGAGGCAGAGAGGGAGGTGCCAGTCTCTGCTCCCTGGGAGCTGATGACAGGACACAGGGGAACGGCACAAAGCTGGGCCTGGGGAGGTTCAGACTGGGCACTGGAAAAAAATCATTTCCCATAAGGGTGGTTGAACACTGGAGCAGGCTTCCTAGTGAGGTGGTTGATGCCCCATGCCTGGCAGTATTCAAGCAGCATTTGGACCCTGCCCTCAGGCTGTTGGACTAGATGATCTTTGAAGGTCCCTTCCAACTGAACTTTCTGCTCTAAATAATATGTAAAGATACAATACACAATAGATTAATATAGGGGCATAAGTGCTTTGGGGGTCCACGCTGTGTCATGAGAGGAAGTACATTCAGATACCAAGGAAAGACCCTTCTGTTCATCCATGAAGGTTAGGTTGCTTCACCACAGTTTGCCATTTTGAAAATAAATTCTTCTTGGTTCGAGTGATGTTTTGCCTAGGGCAAAATCAGCAGAATACAGAACGTCTCTGGGATTAGTGTGCTTTAATTAAACTATACATATTTGGGTTAAAAAAGCAGCAGGATATGTATGTTTTCTTGTAGGTAAATTGTTCTTGCCTCAAGAACTTTGTTATCTGCAGCCCATTTCTTTATGAATTGGTTCTGTCATGGAAGTGACAGTGAATGACCAGTTACTGCCAGCTCTTCACCTTCTCCTGCAAGAATTCTCTCTGATCACAGTCCCACAGTGTTGTCCGGTGACTAAAGTTCAATGTGTAGGTGATAATGGAGGGCACTGTGGAGCATGAGAGCTTTCCTTAGAAACAAAGAAGGCCCATTGTGGCCAATGTGTTGGGAGAGATTACCACCCATTTGCATGAAGCACATTGCCTAAAAATTGCCTACCAGCTCTCTGTCCTGAGAAGTGATTGCACTTACCAAATAGGAGTTAGGAAGCTAAAGAAAGTAGTTCAATATTATTAAACAGTAATAATAATAATCTGTAGTTCCACATCATTTTCAGTCCAGCAGTGTCAAAATGCATGCCTACCATTAATGAAAGCAAACAACATATCCCTGAGATAGAAAGTCAGTGTTCTAATTTTAGTGATGCAGATGATGAAGCAGAACATGGTAATGTGACTGTCCCAAGGACAAACACAGCGGGACAGTGGCAATGGCAGAAACATTAATGAGATTTTTCTGTTGTAATCAGAAGATGGAGTTCCAACAGACCAAGAACTAGACTCTAGGCTGAGGGTGGATCCAGGATACAAAAAGTACAATGATTACACTGATTCCTTCTTCCTTGCCATAGGCTTAATGTTCTTCAATGACTGTTTTAGTGGTGCCCCAGGGCTGTGCTCTGCTAGGCTCCTTGCACACAATTAAAAAAAGATATTCCTTATCCAATAGCATAGGTTACAGACTGCACTTCATCTGTTATAAATTTACAAGAAGTCAAGATTTCCTTGGGAAAAAAAAAAAATCAAGGAAAACAAAATAAATGTCTGTATTTCAGCCAGAACGTTGTATTTTGCATTTATTTCCAATGTTTTCACAGAGCAAGGATATACATTACACTATATGTTGTATCACTTAGCAGTAACTGACATAAAGAAATATAAGAAGGTAGACTAATGATTTTGTCAATGTCCTCATCAGTCTGTTCTGATCTTGTCTGCAATGCAAAGCATAAAGAAAAGAGATGGATGCCCCCTCCCCCCCTTTTTTTTTTTAATTTTAAATCTGAGGTAAATGCATTGAACAGTAAATCCCAACCTGACAGATTTCATCAGTTCTTTGTATAACAAGCACTCTCTTTCAATCTTAAAATGCCACCACTGTGTAAACCTTTTCAATGTTCCTTCCTGTTCTCTAAACCCATTATGATTTTTAAAAGATTTTATTTCTTACAACTACTGCATAGTGAAGGTAAAACCAATTTCTTCATTTCCAGGATGTTGTAACCTGAGGTAATTTCCAGAGTGTTTGAATTGAAACTTTAATGAAGAATATACACTTATTTGTCCCCTAGTAAGAAAAAATGTTGAAGTGTATACGTTACTTAATTTGCTAGAGATAAAAAATACCCATAAATAGAGTGGTGTTACTTTAAATATTTAAAGTACACTAAAGAAAATAAATAATGCTATGATCTTCACTGCAGCAGCTGACAGCTGGATGGCTTTAAATCTTAGTGGAAACAACATTTCTGGATGCTCAGAGCCTCTACTGTTCCATTTCGGCTAAAGGCAGGATTACTTGAGCTGTATTATATCCTCCATCTCATTTTCAGCTCTATTGCACCAATTATGCAGCCTGGAGGCTTATAGAGGCTTATATTGAGCTTCAGATAGATATAAGAAGGTAGTCTATATTCTCTGTGATAAAAATAGTCATTAATTACTGAGACTTGTAAACCGCTTAGCATTCTTCTTAATGTGGTACATCAGACATTTTACTTCATTCTATAGCTAATCATCCAAGAAGAGAGGAGAAAAATACTTCATGAAGAATATGATCTTTCTTAGCTGGAATTGAATGCTGGAGTTAGAGGGATCTACAGAAACAGCTTAGCCACTTCAGTCTGAATTTGCTTTTCAAGGGCTGCATTGTTTGTGTCTATAAAATTGATTAAAAGTTGATGTTTAAGGCAGCCCCTTGTGAGGGGTTCACCAATGTAATCAAATGCCTTCCTTAATCTGCACAGAGGTGTGATTGCACAGAAAAAAATGAAGTCTTATCTAACTGGAAAATATATCCTCCAGTAGGAGGGTGCCAGAGTGAGCTAGCAAAAGTCATTTTAAAATTCTTAAAAAGGACTAGAACAACAGAGACTTGTTAAATTTTATATCCATGTGAATAATGCACCAGCCGGTCCAAATATTAAATGGCTAGTTATCATTCACCTGTTTGCCGGTCTTTGTATGACAGAAGACAACCAATCAATAGTAATTAAAAACAAACAACAAACAAACAACAACAACAACAAAAACAGCAAACATTCAATCTGTTTTCAATTTCTTGTACTCATATCATAAGCCAGCCTGAATAGACCTAGTAAGTACTAAGTGGATAACTTCAACTTTCATGATTTTTTTTTAAGAACAACGTATTCAAAATCTATTAAAATATATATATATATATATATATATTTCCCAAATGATCCATTTGCAGCTTTTTCTTGCTCCTCCTGAGAAGGATGATTTAATTACAGGAGCAACTGGTTTTAGGTCTTTCATGGCTTCCACTACCACAGTACAGAAGTGCCTCTCTGTGCACATTTCATCCACATAAAAAACTTTCTTAGTTGTTGAGAACCAATACTAATTCTATTCAGTCTGGAAAATTATATACATGGAAACTCAGAATTTATCTGCTATGTGGCACCCAGAAGCCCTCATCTCCTGAGTTACATGCCTCAGCTGCACACATACTATGATAGGCATCACTTTGCATGAGCCTTCCTACACCCCATGCATTTTTGTGGTGTTGAAATCAGAGTCAGATCACGGCTGGTAGGGAGGCAGGGGAGCTCCTGCCAGGTCACTGGCTAGAGGATGGAGGGCACCAGGACTGGGGACGGCACCACAGAATGCAGCAGCCTCACTGTTTAGGGTAGGTACGAGCACAGCCTAACCTTGCATTCAGACAACATTTGTGTTTGTAGATGTCAGTTTATGATAGCTTTGTTCAACTTCTAGGAGAAAATGTAAGTGATTTACCTATGGGAAAGTCCACCAAATTCATACTGACAGGAGAAGCACTGAATTGTTGATTCCAGTCCAGCACCAACTTCTCTGTGGCTAATGGTGTCTGGAAAGAATAGTATATAGATATTGGTCTAATAGAAGATAACATCAATCTTAAAAGATGTTTTGCTTGTATCCTTAAATCACCAGAGCTACAAAAACACTATCAGAAGGTAAGTTTTACAATTGAATGAGTTAATGTGAACTCACTGGTAATTCTTTAGACTTACTAAAAGGGGAACCAGACTCCAAAACAAGCCAACGCATACAACGGTAATATGTTTAGAGATATTAAGTGAATTACAGTAGAGGCTTCTTGTTTTCCAGAGCTGCAAGAGAGCACAGCCATGAGGAATGATCAGCAGATCAGAACTCATTGCTCACTGCAAAATCCTTCAGGAATAAAACAAAACCAAAATCCAATACTTATGGCAGACAAATTTTAGACACTGGATTTAGGGATATTTGCTTTAATCACCTTGACAAAAGTAAGTTGTTGTTTTTAAATGTTGTATTTATGTTTATGTATTACACGAGCCAGTAAGAGCCCTAATTCTAAGCTGTGAACTGTTTAGGACTGCTCCCCTTCATCCCTGCCCCACCATGACAGCTTCCAAAAGAATGAAAAGCCTATAGATAAAAAAAACACTAAAAGACTAATTTATAAGAAGCTCAAAATATGTCACATCAGCTTCCTTTTCTAATATTTTCTTCTCATTTTCCTCCTCTTGACAATAATGACAAAAATAAATAGGGTATTATTTATTGCTGTATTTGTCCATGTCCCTTTAGGTTTGTATCTCTAGTATGACAGAGAGCTGTCGGTGATGGAGTATCCAAAAACTGCATGGGACATCTAAGCTTCTGTGATCAGGTTGAAGCAGATGAATTCAGCCTGGTAGTTTTGAAAAGTGTCATAAACACTGGGAACCTGGAAGAAGGTAAGGTGTTTTTTTTTGTTTTGTTTTGTTTTGTTTTGTTTTCAAATTGTTTACTCTTAATTATCTTAGTCATGGGTATAATCAGCACTTAACATATGAAAAAATAAAATACAATAAATCTTATGCTGACTGAGAAAGATATTTGCATGAACAGCAGTTTTTTCTTTTTCTCCCAGTATGTGTTTTCATTCTTCTAATTTTATCCAGTGTTTTCCTGACCTTCATGTTTGTTTCAAGCAAACAATCAGTATTCATGGCATTTTCCATCAGATTTGTTTGTTGTTACATATTGGTTCCAAAATTACAGGTCTCATCCAGTTTTAATATATATTTTTTTTTGTCCCTGATACTATTACAGATTGTCATGACTGTGCACCAAAAATATTTGCAATGCTGCAGAAAAAAGAAATTGGCTTATTTAAAGAAGAAAAAAAAAATCAGATCCTTATTTAATTCTGCTATAATATTCCTTTACTAAATTTTAATAGGAAATGGGACAACCTGCAATGCAGATTTTATGGCTCTTATACACTAATTTACTCTCGATATTTTTTTCCATGTTTTACTGCAACAAGATAATTGTACAGACTGTGTTATGGTGAGTGAAAAAAGATTAGGGTATGTAGCATTCCAATGTTTTTGACAGCCTGATGTATTGCGACTTGAAATGTACAAGTTCTTTCAGTGTTATTCTCTTTTGCTCATTAAAACTAAGAACAAGGTTTAGGAAGCTGGGGCTACTTTTCTTGACTGCTTTTAGGGCAGAGCTAAAATAAGCTGTTTGCACTGTTGACACACATCCCATTCACATGTTCGTGCTTGTGACCTAAGGGCTAATTTCCTCTTTCAGTTTCATTCTCATTTTCAAACTAGGACTGAAAGAAAATGAGGATGGAGAGGATCAAGTGGCACCTCCAATATCTGTGAAATAAAATGACTTAGTATTCTCTGCTGACTACCAAGTAAGGGTAATACCTGGGTCTGAGACAATTATTTCTGTGGGATGCTAGCCTAGGAGAAGGAATTACATGCCTTTGTGTCTGGCACAGAGGACAAGACCAAGTCCAACAATTTTTGTCCAATATGACCTTTGAGTGCGCTCCATAATGCAGCCCGGGCTCTCTGTCACCACCTCAGCTGTGGTGAGGATTTCTTTTCCATAGAAATAGGAGAGCTAGGGAAATCAGTTGGTATAGGTCTCCTTCATTTCAAAGGAGGATTTGGATGTCATGGAGTACAAACTTCCATTTGGGGCCACAGAAATCCCTCGCTTAATTTAGATTCCATCAATTTTTCCTTCAATTTAGATTTAGCCACCAGGACCCAATAAAACAGCATCCTTGGGTGGGTTTCTGCTACAGGGCTAAGTTCTGGGCAGATGCACACATGAAAAAAAAAAAAAAAAAAAAAAAGCATCTCCTATGCATCCATCATAGCATCTCCTTATCTCCTTTCCTCTGTTTGTGGAAGTATATCTTGGTTTGGTTAGAATTTAGATCATATTCTGCTTTCTCCCCTATAATTCAGCATGAATAACAGAGCAGGAAACTTCATGCCAGAAGGACCAATGGGTCACACAGCACCAAAGTCCTGGAAATAAAAGAACGTTCCTGTCAGGTGTTTAAACACTATATGTGCTTTTCATTCCTAAATGAGGAAAAATAAATGGTAATAATTCAGTCATGCACCTTGGGATCTAAGGGCTGATACTTGCCTTGTGTCACATAGACCTCCGTAGGCATATGGATCTGATTAGAAGCAGCGTAGTTCAGCAGAACAGAGTAAAAGGTGGGCTATGCTTCCAGCAGATAAATGTCTCAATAAGTCAGTCTGACTTTTGTAGTTTGAGTTTAATATCTACTGTATACCAGCCAAACCAACCTTTTAGATTTAATAGGACAGACTCGACTTTGTGAAAGTTGCAGTTCACTGGGCATTATTCCAAAAAGTGTCTATTTCCAGCACTGAAATGACTTTCAGTATCAAACCATGCTTTGCATCTCTGGTTTTCACTAAGATTACACTGTATCAATTACCCTATCAAAACTAAAGACTAAGTAAATGTGGCTTTTCTCTCTTTCTCATTTAATCATCACTGATAAGGGTCATGATTATAAGGGCAGTGCCCAGTGGCAAATTTTCACATTACACAGTACTGTGAGAACTGCCTGAGCCTGCCATGGGAGATTTTAAAAAAAGTGTCTTGTGAAAAGCATAAGAAGTTAAAGTTGTCTATCTACTGTGCCAACCTAATATCTATAAGCTAAATTAAGGTGTCCTTAAAAGGTTACATCATTTAATCCATATGCAGTATTTAGAGTCTAGTAAGGGACTACAGAGTTCAGCCAACAAAACAGTAAAGCTGCTGTTGTTAAGCAGACTAACATGGCTTTGCCATAGCCTAACTGAAATAAGAATCTTTGTGTTTTCCCCTAAAGGCTGTGACCAGTTAGGTTTTAAGTTCAACTTAAAGCTGGGCAAATAATGGGAAAAATAATTGATGAATATTTGGTATAATTCAGAAAGCGAAACAGCTGGCCATGTTTTTCTTCTTTTTATGTTCATCTCTTCACAAATATTTGTATTAGTGAAATTTTGTTTGTACAAATGTTGATGAAGAAAGTTGATGAAGGACACAGGCTAAAATCTGTTTCATAGTAAACCAAATCTGTTTTAGGTAAAAGTGGAAGTAATAGATTTTTGTTGTTCTGATTCATCAGAATGCTTTTTTTATTATTATTTTTTTTCTCTCTTTTTTTTTTTTTTCTCCTGTCTTCCCCTGCTCCCTCTCTCTCTCTTCCCTAGGTGTAATACAGAGTAGGAATGGGCCATGAAACCCATTCCCTTACTGTCCCAGCCACCGCTATCATGTATCTCCATGTACCCATTCAATACTCTCTCTATATAGTAATTCAATATTTCCAGTAATGAGATAACACCTGTAATATTTTTCATTTTAGAATAATTATAGAAAATATAATCTAAATCAGATATTTCAGCAGTCCTATTGTAAAAATTCTTTGTTATCCTTCCTTGGAGTAATTGTGATCTAGCTTGATTGTGTTTTATCTATACTATCTTAATTTCTTTGTCTGTCATCTATATGGTCAGAACTATCTTGATGGGCTGTTCATAACAACTTGAATTTTGACCTTGAATATCTATACAGGATCTAGGAGGAAAAGAAAAAATCCCCTCTTTCTTGCACATCTCCCTGCCCTTGATGTTGTCATTTGCATGCAGATGATATCTGTGTGTGAATGGCTTAAAGATCAAGAAAAACAGTGCTACCCTGAACCAAGCAAAGCTTAATTGAAATGAACTCTGCCAGAGGTGCAGCAAGAAGAAATTCCTGTAATGCTTATGGATATTTTTCCTTTAGCTTCTCAGAAGCTGGAGCAGAAAATTCTGAGGGAGGCTGGAATCTGAGTGACACAGGCATGTATCCCTGCAAAGAAAGAAAATCTGAATATTGACTTTAAGGATTCAGGTTAACTTACAATAATCTTAAACTCCTGTCCAGAGATATACAAAGACCCAGAAAGATATAGTTTGGGAATATCTTAAAAAGAGAACCCCCTCAACTTCTCAATCCATTAACCTCACTTCCCTTAGTTGCCTTTGCTTCAATCTCTTTCCTCCATGAATGTACTTAAATATAATGAAGTGTTTCATCAAGAAAAGGAAGAGCAGAAAAATATCCCAAGGTGACCCACTACAAACAGCTGCATTAATTTTCTAAACACAATTTGCAAGCATGTTGTAGGCCAAATGTTACTGACATAAGATCTCCAAATAATTATAGGCTGCAGTCAGATTCATAAAAATAAAAGTATGTTTATGAACAATTCATTTTCTTAATTGTTTGCTTTACATAGGGACAAATGACAGTAGGAAATGTATAGCTCACGTGCTACTTAGGAATTAATGGCTTCTTTTAGTAATACTGAGAAGACCTTGACTGTTGGTGAGCATGAGAAGACAGTGTGGCTAATTTAACCATAAGAATATTTTCCATATATGTAATAGTATTAGACCTATTACTATATTATTATTTGGCTAAATACTTTCCTTGACTAATAATCAGGCAGATAATTCTGCGAACAGTCAAGTCACTTCAAAGTTCTCTGCTGTTTTCAGGTACATGATATTTTCCTTTATTCTCTTGTTATTTCATCTGTCTATCCAGCAAGTTTGCAGTCTCCTGAAGGGAAACAGCATTATCAGAAAAGGTGTCATAGATTTTGGTATACATACATCACTTTAGCTAATCCACATTAAAAAAAATCCAAAACACAAACTCAATTACATGTCTTTGTAATTCTTAACTACTTACACTTTATTCAAACTAAGTGTTACTTTTGGAAACTAATATTTAGTATGCACATCTGGAAAACAACAGAGAGACTAGTAAAATTGATTGCAAATCTAATATCCTCTAGTCAGCACAGCCTTAAGCTAAAAAGCAGTTAACATGCTAAAATCAGACAGCTCTTCTGCTTCCTCTAGCATCTCTCTCTGCATTATGAAATACCAAACTGCATTTTTAAATACTTTGCATAAACAAGCTATTATTGTTGTGTTGTCTAAAAGACCAAAGGAATAATCCTATACATCTTTAATCTGAAAACTTCCTGGGAATTTTTTTGGAGGTCCTTTGGTGTGGACCCTTCTCAATCTCAGCTCTACAAATGCATCTGGCCATTGAGTTCAGCGATGCTTGAGTGGACAATGAGTGCTGAGAGGGGTTGAGTGGCTTAGAGGTTAGGAAGCAAAATCTTCACCCAGATAATGAAAAGTGCCCTGTTGAAGGGGAGTATACCTTTGGATGTTGACCTTATGTATGAGATGTGCATCCAAGTCGGTTTAAGATGCAGCTGTGTAAAAGACTGCTTTAAACATAACTCCGTATTACCTGTGTTGGTGGTTTTTTGGTTGGTTGGTTGGTGGTGGTTGTTGTTTTTGTCTGTTTGTTTTAGGACTGCTGTACAAAGATGAAAAAGAGATGTTTCATGAAAGTATCATGTATTGCCAATATTTTTATGCATAATAAGCACTAGTTCAGCTTGTGGGTTTTTTGTTGTTGTTGTTGTTTTTCAATTTTTACTCTGTTCTGAGCAAGCTTGCTGGGAAGCTGTATTAGACTTCTAGATAGGAAATAATTACAGGAAATGACTGCATCTTTTCCAGGACTAAGGGGGAGTAGCTGGGGTTGGGGTAAAACACTGACGTAGCATGGTGTATGGGGGAGAAAAGATCTATAATTTTCACTAGCAGTTAATAAGAAGCAGTAAAAAAAATGCTCTGTAACATGACTGGTCTGTCATGGTCTGTTGTTTTGTGGTTTTGTTTTGTTCTATTTTGTTTTTAATTGGATCCCAGGGAGATAAATGTGCAGGTCCTAATGAAAGCCTATTGGGTTTTGGCACCCTCAAGTCTTAGCCTTCATTTTATCTTTTGGAATTAGAAAGTGGATGTGTGTAGCAGATGTTCCCAGCCTGCTTTGCCTCATTGTAATTCCTACAATACTCAGTTCCTTATCTTTAACCTATTTCTGAAATCGATGGTGTCAAGCCTCTCTGGCTTCACATAATCTAATATGTTTTAAAAAATGATTTTTCTTGCCATCTTATTCTTTCCGCCTCACTTCTGCATCTTCCATCGACTTTAATTAAGCTTTCCTTGGGCCTGCGACCTTGGTGAGCTTTTAAAAATAAAGTGAACTGAGTTGCAAGGTGATTTTTCCCAATCTTTTTGTATCCCTGCTGGAAATTCACTTAATGTGGTGTTTGAAAATATAGGCTGTTCTTCTGGGATCATTGTATGTGCATGGAGTGGCAACAAGGATAAACCTCTGTCTTTTTATTACTACATTGCAGTAAATATTTCATTTCTCTATAATTTATGCTTTGACTTTTCTATCTCTTTAGGACCTAACTATACACTATTGTTTTTAAGAGAAAGATAGAGAAGAGATTCTTTCAGGCAGACAGTTTTGAAAGAAAACCTCTAAAAAAAAAGTGCAGTGTAAAAGGCATGTAGAAATGCCTTACAGAGATTCTCAGCATTCTTGTTACCTTCCTTGCCATTTTTCCCCAATAAAATCCCAGAATAGATGGGAAGAAGTAGATGACTCTTCCTAATTCAATTTATAATTACATTTGTCTGGCTTCCATCAAATGTCTGAATAGTAGCATCTTGTCTCTATTTTCACTGCTATGGGATCTACATATATATCACTGCATATAGTCATACTCTGGAAGGCTGAACACACAGCAGCCAAGCCCTAAAGCTGAAGTTATAGGTGTTAGATACATCTACAGATAATCTTTCATATAAAATGACTACATGGGGCTAAAACTTGAAAGGATTTTTGTCTGTTAGTTTGTTCTGTTCTTAGAATAATTTTTTATTAATTTCTGTGCCTTGTGGATAGTATGGAGTGTACAACCCTATGCAGAGCATTATGCAGATTTTTATGTGCTTGCCATTGCAGAGGCTTCCCTTCCTGCATCCATCAGAGAGCTGAAGGAGTTAGCAGAACGTGTGGGACCTACCCAGTGCTGGACCTGCAGTGAAAACCATGTGATGCTGGAGCAGCCACCTGTGTCAAGTAATGAAGACACATTAGATGTGGCTGAACACACGGAGTACAGTAGGAGGAAAAAGGGCTGGGGGGGGGAGGGTTATAGGCATTGTATAATACACTAAATAACACAAAAGAAATATTAGTAAAAGCTGGCAGTTTAGTATTAGGCCAAGGTAAACACTGTGATGAAGACTGCAGTGTGCCTTGACCTAATTACCTATAGTAGTAGTAAGTAAGTAGTCCTTACTGTTTTTGTTAAGAATATGTTTTAGGTTAGTCACTACTTGTCAAGATAGTAAACTCCTCTCTGTTTAAGAAAGCAATGTCTAAAGAGATTGTGCTTAGTATTAGCAAAGACTAACCTTGAATTCAGCGTGACCATCTGACATACTGCTAAATTTAGCAATCTTTTTTGATATGGTTCATTTAAAACTCTCCTAACTAGTACTACTCCTCAAGTCACATTCTAGCATGATGTAGTTTTCTTTTGATGACACAGCCTTTAAATGAGGTTGTGAACAATATCAATTTTGTGTTACTTATGTTCCCTAATATATGCCCTGCATGGGATCCCTGCAGCACCACTCAGTATTCTCCTTTGAGATCCAGGAGCGGTGCATCAGTTCAGCCAAGTGCAATGCCTTCCTAACACAGCTGCAATGCTTTTGAAATCCAAGAGCTCTGTGCAAGTGTGTGCTGTGCTAGGAATGAACTTGTGTGTCTCTACCATACTGCCGCAGTGCTCTTCATGGACACAGCCTTGCTGAATAGGAGGGGATGACTCACCACTAAGATATTAGGTGTGTGACTTCACACAGTGATAGATCAAGGCATCACCCTGATTTTAAAGAGCACTGATTTAGTCATTTAGGTCAAGTTTAATGTGAGGTATTAATAATGCCATAAAATTATTAGCAGCAACTCTTTGCTATCCATGAAAAGCGAATTTTTCAAACAGCTATGACATTAAAGTCACACCAGCCTTCTTTTCTCTCTTTAATGGTGTAGAGTCAGTCTATTGTTGCTATTGTATTTAAGGGGAAAGTTAGAAAAAGTATGCTGACAGCAGACAGGCTGCAAATTATTTCCCATGTGCATTTTTTCCCAGTGAAGCACTTCTTGATACTTTAAAATCTATTTGAATGTATAAGATTGCAAACCTTGAGACTTTTAAATAAACTTAAATTGAAAGGTGGGAGAAGATGAAAGAATAGGAGGGCCACTCCTCAGAAAAGCTAGGACCTTTGGATAATACTGATGCTGCCTTTAGAACTAGAGGGGAGCTTTGTGCTATTCAAGAAGTGTGATTGATGAGAGGAAAGAGATACTTTGGTCTGACATTTTTACCTAAGCGGATAGATTGTTGTCACAGCTTCTGTTGCATTGTGCACAAACTTTCTGCTCTTAAAAAGCAAATACCTTCCCTTCATATTCTTGAATTAAACTATAGATGTTTTTTGTAGATTGGGGTTATTTGGGAGTGGGGAGTTCCTTGCCTGTGCTAAGAGACACAAAAATGCAAATGTTTTCTTAGACTTACTGAGAATGAATGGCAGGTTCTTAACTGTCTGAGCATAGATCAATGTTACAGTTAATAAATCTGGTAGATAAGGTTAAGGCACCTTTTTTTCTTTTTTTTTTTTTTTTTTTTGATCATAATTTGGAATATGTACAGTATCAGCAAAAAACTCTCAGGCAATTTTATTTTGGAATCTGTGAAACTCAGCATCTCTTAAGTGACTTGGAGATAAATTACCACTTTTTACAGTCCTCTTTGGAATTCATATTTAGTCAACAGCATTTAAGATTCAGTTTAAAAGAACTTATTGCTCCCTGTCCTATTGGTACTAGCTAGCATTCATGCAGGACAGATTTATCAGCTTTATTTTCCAGCTATATTTGCAGGAATGTTTTGGAAAGTTCTTTTTCTCTTCACAAGTAGATCCAGACCAATGAATAAGATCTGTGCTTCCAGTGCCTTAAATTCATTTCACATTAGA
Organism: Oxyura jamaicensis; assembly: GCF_011077185.1. Classification (NCBI taxonomy): domain Eukaryota; kingdom Metazoa; phylum Chordata; class Aves; order Anseriformes; family Anatidae; genus Oxyura; species Oxyura jamaicensis. The sequence continues at coordinate 98,547,729 of NC_048893.1, forward strand.
ATGAGTGGCTGCTTATGGTATACTATAGCAGAAGGTCAGATTCATTCTAGGTTTGCCTGATAAGTGTTAAAGTAGATATTTGCATTTTAAAAATACTGGTTGATAAACAGATCTGGGTTGGAGTGGATTTCCTGAACATTGGAATTAGCCAGCTTTAATGTGGATTAGCCAGCTTTAATGGCTGGCATTCATAATCTGGGAAAGCTGGCCATCAAGTGTGCAACCCCCCTTGACTACAGAGTAGAGCAAAATGAGAGGAAAGATCCAATGGTATCTCCTGCGTTTGTTATTGTGCAGAAGGTATTCCATGTTTAGCCTGACTGTTCCGACACTCATTATACAGTACATTTACCTTTTGAATCTGCACAGGCTAAAATATATATTAAACCAAATCTTTGACATTTTAGCTATGTCAGATGGAAGTAAATCAGAAGTTCATTATAAAATTCCCAAGTAAATTTGTATAAATGGGGATAAGGATGTCAGATGACATTTCTTTAGCTTTTCAGGCCTCTAACTTGAAATGATCTGTATGCTCAGCTATAAAGACTAATAAGTTAGGGTGATATCTGAATCATTTTCTTTTATCATATTTTATGTCAAAATAACTTGGCTTTCCAGTATAATCACATTACTAGTTGGTGAATCTCCCTTTAGTTTCAAATATCAACTGAACCATTTTTCTTGGTTTACTGTTTATTCCTTAGATCAAAATTTTATCTTGCTTTTACTTTTATTTCAAATTTATTTCAACATTTGTCTGACTGACACATGATTATGATTCAGTGAATGCATAGCACATTAGAAATAATCTCAACAAATCCCGATGCTAAAGCTTGATGCTGAACATATACATAGATAGATAGTATGCATAATAAAGCATATAGGTACTAGGGATTAAAGCTGTTGACAACTGACATTCTCCAGATCAACTTCAGGTGGTGAATAAGGGAATCCTTATTCAAAATGGATTTGTATTTTGGTGTTTGAAAAACAACGAGGTGCTCTGTTGGTGTTCTATTAAGATTTCTCTAGGTTTTGTTGTAATTTCCATTTTCGTCTATAGGTCCCAGTCATGGACTCCATATGACTGATGGTTCTGAAGGCTTTAAGAAATCCATCAGTGTTGCTGTGGATTTGTCAACTCTTATGATATGAATATTTGACAAACAGGAGGCTCTTCATAGTGTTTATCTTTGCTATACTGACCTTAATACAGGAATAAAAGTCCTGGGATTCTGAAGCAATTCAAGACAGAGCGTGCATTTAAGTTGGTACAAGCATATTAAGAACAACACAAACTTGCTTTTATAGTCTGTCCGATTAATATCAATAACTGCAGAAAAAGAGGCTCTGTATCTAGACACACAGTGATGCGTATCTGTTATTCTACAATAACTTTGAAGACAAAGTACTCAACCTCTTTGAAAGACGGTAATTCATTCTTTAGTATTTTCTGTTTTCCCCTCTGACTCTTGAGTTGTCATGATCAACTTGTCACAGCTATATTGCTCTGAAGAAACAGTTATCTCTGACAGACAAATCTGTGTGTTTCATGAGTATGTATACATGCCATATATCATTATTGTATAACACAACTTCAGGCACTACTGCAGATATTTGCAGAATATCTGGAATTTTTTGAATTTTAGTAAGTCATCTCTGACCAAAATAGCTGAGAAGGACCCTGTTGCTGGAATGTCCTCCATCTTTTATGCATTCCTAAGCCCATCCTAGGTGAAATTCTAAGAGGGTGGAGAATAACCAGCTAAGGAGACCAAGATGAGAGAGAAAGCAAAGATAGATAGTCTCAAAGAACAGAAGGCTGAATAGTTTGAGTATGGTGAGGTGAAGTACTGCTAAGCACAGAGGGCAAGAATTACCCAAGCTTGTGACAACAGAGTCAAAATCCTGCATCATGTTCTGCCAATTGTTGTTTTTTATTTGTATTTGGATCATGACAGAAGACAACAGTGACTTCAGCTATGGTAGGTATTTGACAGATGCATCAAGATTCATACCATTTCTGAACAACCTATGAGCTAAAAAGCACAGGATTTGGGTTATCACATTTTATAGTAATCGTTAAGAAGTAAGTGCCTAAACAAATTTATGGATCCATTTCAGTATAACTATCAAGGTCTGATGGGTATCTGATGGCTTCTAAGAACAGAGCTCACAAGCCCTGCAAGTAGCCTTGTGACTGATTTGTTTTCTGGAGTGAAGACATCACTTTATAACTGTTCTAATTCCTCAAGAAGTGTGAAAAGGAAAGGACAACTTCCATACTTACTTGTTGGCATTGTAAGCAGTGCGTGAATGTTTTGGGTACCTAAAGGAGGAACAGAGTTGGCGGAACACTTAAGTACTGCTTATTGAGTAGGTGATGACGAACAGACATCTTTCTGCTCAGTAATGCTTCTTTATATTTTGATTGTTTGGCACTCTGTAAAGATATAAAACTTTCGTTACAGACTGTGCAACTGTCACCTACTTCGAGTGGGGAGGATTGCAACTTGTGAATTTGCTGATGAACTGCCTGTTATGCCTAAGAATCAGCTTTTATCTGTTATAGCAATCTCATGCATTTAAAAGATACAAGGGAAGTAAAATGTCTTAATGTGACAAAAAGAACAGTATCTGTGTATGAAAAATGCCAGTCATAGGAATATTATTAAACTTAAACCCCTACCATGCCTGCTACTGGGACAGAGGCATTCTAAGACAAATAGTAATACACAGAATTAGATTTGTCTTGGAGCATAAAAATATTACCAATTAGAATAATTTTAATGGCCAAAACCAACTATTTAAACCTTCTGAGATTTATTCCTGAGCACTCTTCACATGCATACGGGCATCTTCCTTTTTTTATAGTTTCTTTTACCTTGTCTTTTATCTAAGAAAAAAAAAAAAAAAAAGGCAATTGAGCATAGTTTTGACTCAGATTGTGGACTAGCATTTAGCTGTCCTAGAATGATTACTATGCAAACAAAGTGATAGCAATCTAGTGGGTCACTCCTCATTTATTAAATTGATTCTGTTTTTAGCTGGTCTGAAAATGTTGTTTGCTTGCTGTTTGTTTGGTAGAGGAAGAGCTGCTATTCTTGTCCCCAGACAACATGAACCAGATGCCAAAACATGCTGCTATTTATTGCTGCTGTTACTTGAAAGATATCTATGGGAAAAGAGAAGAGCCAGTAGTGCAACATTTTAGAAAGATGCAACTGAAAAAGACAGCATTTATCTTAAACATATACTATGCATGAGCAGACGGTAGAAATATAAATGAAGATTCCAATTGTCCTTGGGCTGCTAAAATTTTTCATATATAAAGAGGCCACTATCTAAAAACATATCCAATGTTAGAGATGGAAAAAGGAAGAAGTTTGGAACAGAAGGATGAAACAAATGTAAGTTACTTTTTTTTTAGTCTTCTCATTACACAGCAGTGGCAATATTATTTAAATTTAAATGTTCCTGTTAGAAAAACAAATGTACATGTGAAAAATAGGAGTAGAACAGCTAGGCTGGTAACAGTAGGTGTTCCATTTTTCCAGGTAAAAGAGAAAATGAATCACCTTTGAACTATACTTAATATGCAGAAGTTGTACACGTGAATGCTGTGGCTACCTCACATTTAAAAGCTGTTCATATGAAGAGGTTAACATGAGTAAACTAAAAGTGAAAAGCACAGGAAGGAGAGCTTGAAGTGATTCAAAGCACCATATATGTAGCATTGCTATTCGAAACTTCCTTCTCTCTTTCTCTCTTTCTCTCTTTCTTTTATATATTTATAATTTGTTCACTTTTCAGCCCTGTTGATGATGAAAATTTCTCACTTCTTTACATTAATATAAATTGATGCAAAATTTTATTGCTTTACTTGTCTGAAGTGGCTTTTTCTACTTCTACCTCCTGTTGGAAAAAAAAAAAAAAAAAAAAAAAAGAATAGAAGGTGCAATTAAGGGCAAAAAGTGTCTCCGCAGAGGTTATTGGGGCAAATTTAATTTGGAAAAGTTGGGCAAAGTTAAGCAGCTAAACTGTTTAAGACATAAATCTACTCTTTTAAGCATCTCTGCAGTAGTCTTCCCTCTTTTGAGTACTACCACAATTATATGAAAGTCAGTGAGTGGGTGTACTTACCACCCCATCCCTGACTTGCCTCATTTGCTTTTTCTTTTGCTTTCCAGGTCTTACTGGGATGGTAGTTCAGATCAGTTAAATATGCATTCCCATATTTCAGTATGCCCTATAAGGAATATAAATCTGTCTGTCTCACAAAACCTGCTGCATGTAGGTAATAATTTGGACCAGTGTGTTTCTCTGAGACTTGATGCTTACTTCAAGTCAGGTGTTTCCAGCCTATGTTTTCTGTGCTCAAGATGAGTTTTTTGTTTGTTTGTTTTTGGTAAACAGGAATTCTGTGCTCATATGTGTTGTGCTTTTTGTTTGTGTGTGTGAACAAGTGTATTGGGTCATGGAATATTCTCATTTCATAGGCCTGAAAAGAAACTCCAGCTGTCAAAATGCAATAGAAATGTGAGGCAGGCAGTCCTTTCGTATAAGAGGGAATTGAGGTGAACTGATTGATAACATCCGAAGGGGCAATGTATATTGCTTAACACTTTTGAAGGCTGACCATTTGATATCTGTCCTCCGAGGCTGCATTTTTGCTCCTGCTCCAAATGCACTTGCTTAAGGTGGGGGCCAGGAGACAAAACAAATGGCCTATAACAGGTTTCTGGTTGATAGCATGGATTCAGGGGACCTTGTTATAGCGAACAGATATTACTTTCCAATAGCTCTGCGATAAAATTTTGCTCTCAGGAAGAATCCATATTTTTACTGAAAAATAAACCAAGATTATTTAGCCAGATGTATTACAATAAACCTTGGAGTGTGAATGGGGAAGAACACATGGCTAGTAAAGAAACAAATCTATAAGATAAATATATTTATTGCCAGTTGATATAATGCAGGTTTTTATGTACTACATCAACTTAAATTTAATGTCTAACCAAAAAAGAAAGCACTTTTCAAGTGATAATTTAAAAGGAAAAATAAATAAATAAAAGAGAGAAAGAGAGAGAGAAAGAAAAAGAGACGGGGAGAAATGATTAAAATCTCTGCTAATAAGTTGAGATCTGCTTTGCTGGAGGCATGTTTACCATTGGAAAACAACCAGAATATCAGAATGAGATTAAAGCTGTGCAGTTATAATGGAATTGTGCAGTTAATGTGTATTTCCAGAGTTGCAGAAAAATAAAATATATGACCACTTCTTCAGGAGATTTGTTTTAAACTGACTGATATGGCTACTACATTTTCTACTAGATATGAGATAAAGTTAACTTAATTTGTCACAGGTTTCAAGATTTGGGGAATTTGTACATACCTACTAGTTACTATATAAATCATCTACCAAATATCTAAACACAGTACAGCATTTTCTCTTCTCTTCCTTTCTTTTAGAATAATATAAATGTAAGTACTTCCTGTGTAAGTGCAAGTGGTTTTCTTTTTCTTTCTAAAACTCTGGCAACTTGTTGACTCAACAGAGAGCATCAAGGAAGATGGTTCCAAACTAAGCCTCTCACTTAGTCCATGTATTGAAAATATTTGTGAATGCTGTCTTTTATGTTTTTCCTGAAGTGCTCTAAGGTTGCATGAAAATGGTTAGTAGAACAGAAAGTTTTAAGACTTACTGATGGAGCATGCTATCAATGTAGGTTCCTGTTGTAGCCATGCTATAGAGTACCAAAGGACAAGTCACTGGATTACAACTCTCTGCCTTATTTTTTTTACCTTAAGGAAAATGTGAACATGTATTGATTTAAAAATATATATATATATATTGTAAGACGTCATTAAATAAATATTGCCTTTTACAGGAATGAAACTGAATCTCATCAATGAAGCATGTACTAGCTAAAAACTAGAAGTTGATTTGAAGTCAGTATTGACAGACCGTTTTATTGAAGGGTATCTTAATAGACATGAGTAAAACATTGAGGCTTTTTTATTAATATTTTGTCCATCCCTAAGACTCTTGAATATAAAAGAACTGTAAATTACTACTACTTATTAGTAATTCTGCTTTCTGCATCTAAGTTCTGGCAGTTCATCAAAAGTGGAAGAAGGGTTCCAATAAAAGTATCTTCTTGGATTTTGTACATACAAGAGTATGAAACAGAAGATATTCTTGTAATTTAATAATCATATGTGGGACCAATACTCAATGAGATGGATGAAATTTACGTTTTGGTTTTACTTTCCCAAAATAGACAATCTGCAGCTGGTTTGATGCCTGCTAGGTAGTGACATAGGCAAGCTAAAGGCAAATCCCATCTTGCACTGATTCAGCTAAGGAACTACCTTAAGCAGAACTGTGCTGTGAATCCTGCCACAAGTGAAGTGAAAGACTCTGGCAACAGTGGTGTTCCCATTAATCATCCAGATAATGATACTGGAAATGATGATCCTCATCATGGGAGTGATTAGCCTGCATTCAAAGGGTCTGTACCTGCTTTTATTGAGTTCAGAGGCAGCTCTGAAAGAGGTCAAAGATAGTTGGTAGCAGTGTATTTGAAGTATAGCAAGAGTGAGAACACTTTTATCTCCCCTCCCCCCTTTTTTCTTTAAAACATCAATTAATTTCAGCAATTACTCTTCCTTCTTTCTAGTTTATTGCTTGGATACCACTAAGGCCACCTTTGCAGCAGTGTTGCAATAGCAGTATCAATTTACTTAGAAGCTTACTGTGTAACTCCCACAAACCCCATTGATTGCTGACATGGGGGAGCTACCAGAGCAAGAATGATATATGAAGATAGAAGGGAGGCAGAGGCTTAAGGCAAGAGATGCTGAAAGGAGCATTTGTGCAGCCGTCTTGAGATGCCAATCCCATTGAGCAGTCACCTCACAAGCAGGCTACAAACATACAGCCTCTGTATAGCATCGTTTTCAGTGAGTTAGTAGCCCTGTGACAGAGGCAGTCATGCATCCATGCAGCCCACGCCCAGAGATGATCAGCTGGGACCAGGATGCTGTACCATTGTGTGAGTTCAGGGTTGGCCCTGCCATAAACTGGATGAAAAACACTGCATTTCCATTTGGATTGAAATTCACACCACTGCGGCTTCCAGGCCAGAGCTGGCTTGTTTCTAGTTGATTTGGAGGTCAAACTATTAGAACTAGTACCTGCGGGGAAATGAGCTCTGCTGAGGGATCTGACTGGTCAGAGTAAAATGGGGTAACATTATGCAGTGTGTAAAGATACAAGGCAAATAAAAAGCAAACGTGCCTTCAAGGAAAATGAGCAGAAAAAAAAAAGTATTTAATTTATATTGTCATTTGTTGTATAATCTAATATGCTATAACTGAGAGACTATTTACTTTTTGTTGCTTTATGAAGTAAATAGGGTAATATTAATTAAATTTATTTTTAACTGTTTTTTTTTATTATTATTATTATTATTATTAAAAAATAACTGGACAGTCAAATGGTTAAAAATCTTATTCATAATGGTCAGAGAGCCATGTTAAAGTTTTCATTCTGGACAGCATCAATTTGGATAAAAATCTAGGCATTACCAGTATTTTCACGTATTGTCCAAAAGGTTTTTAAGGTCAGAGTACACTATTCTGATCAGAGCTTGACCTCCTGTCTGCAGCATGTGCCACAAAACTTAACTTGTCAAAGGAGTTTCTTTTTCTTCTTGCTGCATTTAGATCACCTTGACTAGCTCACTGTGAATCGTGAGCACGATCTGACAGGCTGCAAGGAAAATATTCTGGAATTTAGAATCACAGAATGGTTGGGGTTGGAAGGAACCTTAAAGATCCTCTTGTTCCAACCCTCCCACCAAGGGCAGAGACATCTCCCACTAGAGCAGGCTGCCCATAGCCCCATCCATCCTGGCCTTGAATACTTCCAGGGATGGGGGATCCACAGCTTCTCTGGGCAGCCTGTGCCAGTGCCTCACCACCCTCTGAGTGAAGAATTTCATCCTAATATCTAATCCAAATCTCTCTTCTTTTAGTTTAAAGCTATTACTTCTTATCCTATCACTACACTCCCTGACAAAGAGTCCTTCCTCAGCTTTCCTGTAGGCCCCCTTTAGGTACTGAAAGGATGCAATGAGGTCTCCCCAGAGCCTTCTCTTCTCTATGCTGAACAACCCCAACTCCCTCAGCCTGTTTTCGTAGGAAAGGTGATCCAGCCCCTTAATCAACTTTGTGGCCCTCCTTTGGACTCTCTGTAATACTTCCATGTCCTTCTTATATTGGGGGCCCCAAAGCTGAACACAGTGCTCCAGGTTGGGTCTCGTGAGAGCAGAGCTGAGAGGGAGAATCACCTCCCTCGAGCTGCTGGCCATGCTGCTTTCGATGCAACCCAGAATACGGTTGGCTTTCTGGGCTGCAAGTGCACATTGCCAGCTCATGTCGAGCTTCTCATCAACCAATACCCCCAGGTCCTTCTCCTCAGGGCTGCTCTCGATCCATTCTCTGCCTGCCTGTATTTGTCCTTGGGATAACCTTGGCCCAGATGCAGGAAATACTCATCTAGAAACCATACTGATCAAATCAGATGGTTAGTTAGTCTGAGTCTAATATATTTTCAGGGGAATCAATCACCACAAAATTGTTGTCCTTCAGTACATTTATGTGCATATACTTCTTTCACATCCTGTGTGCTTAAGCAAGTACTGAGAATGGCTTACCTTCTCATTGACCTTACTGACTTAAGTTAATGGAGACGATGAATTCACTTACTGAAGACGGTTCTTTGTACAGCTTGGGTTTTTCACTTGAGGTCCATATCAGTTAAAAACTTGTACACAGTATGAACAAGCAACTATTATTATTTTCACATGACAAGAGGATTAGGCAGTCACCGCACCAACTTATTTCATTTGTTGTCTTGTGGTTTCCTGGAAAACAAAACAAAACACCAAACCCAGGGAATAATCATTTTACAGATAGCACAGATGCAATACATTGTCTAGGTGATAGATTGCAATTGAGATCCTCTTACTTGACTAGTTTATAAAGCCACCTCTACTACCACTAGTTGTTTTCTGACTTTGCTTATAGAATTATATTCTAGAGCTTCCTATCCCAAAAGGTTTTAGGGAACATCTGAGAAGAATTGCTGTATTGTCAGGTTGGAGAGAAAGATACTCTTTTCTTCTTGATTATTGCACTTTCTATTTCATCTTTAATGTTCTAAGAGTGGAAGAAAAAAATCATTTGGACAAGTATTTTTTGCCTATTCAGGTCTATTTCAGGGGCTGTAATGGAAGATGACAGAACAGCAAAGTACCCTTGGCTAGAAGACTAAAGGCTATGGTATATGCACAAGTCGTTGAGTTACCTCTTGGTCAAGCCCAGTTATGCTGACACCTGAGGAAAAGTGCCAGGATTATCAGGCTAGCTTTGACAGCATTAGCATGAATTGACAGCTTTTATGTCTACTTAGGGCCTAGGGCAGAGATGACCCAGTTAACAGGAGTACCCAAGTTTAACTATATAAGCACTTCACATCTGTCTGAGGAAAACAAGCAGATCCCCTGAACGAATCATATTAATGCTGCTGACAGCCTTTGCTGTACCATGAGGATTTTTCAGCTTTGTCGCTGTGCCAGTGGGGTTGCATGTGGGGCTCATGATAGCATGAATCAGGCTCTGCTTGGTCTTGTCAAGAGTGTGGTAGATTACTCACACAATTTCCTCTTTCAGCTGTACTTGCCGAGAACTTCTCCAACAGCTAGCTGCTATTTTTATGCAGCCACAAGGAACTGATTTATCTGTCAGTGCAGGAGAATGTGCTTTGCAAAGCAGTAAGCTTCATATCTGGGTCACGCATTGTATCATACAAGGCAACTGTGTGCAGTTCAGTCAGGAATTAGACAGCTATCAAGTGTTGGTTTTGGGGGAAGGAAAAAGAATCCTGAAACAGCAGGGAAGGAGTGTTCTTTGGGATAAAAATCACCATATGCTAAGCTTCTCTTTTGCCACGAGCTATACAGCCATACTTTGAAGAATGCCTAGAGGATTAAAGCAAAGTGGTCTCTGTGTTCCACAATTTCTTATGATAAAGGAAAAGTGAGCACTTATTCATTGATTGTAGCTTTGTTCTTGACATCAGTGACAGAACCAGGTACCCATAAGCCCTTCTCTAAACCATCCTAACCTATGTGTTATTATTGTAATTATAAAGGTATTTGGGCGTGGGGTGGGAACAGAACTAGCCTAGCCTTCTTTGTGGTCTGAAAGGGACAGAAAAGCAGCCTTTACCTCTTCTGTGGGAATCTGAGACAGGCAAGCTTGTTAGCTGTGCCGTTTCTCTCAAACAGATTCACTGGAAAATTAATTCACAAAGCATTGGCTGTACATGTTCATAAAGAGGAGAGCTGTGTCCCTCAGCTTTCACTAGGCTAATGGTCTTAGGCTTGAACCTGCTGCTCGGAGAAGGTGACACAGCTCAATTTCTCCTTTGATGGAAGGAGGTTGATTATCCTCTGTATGGTAAGGGCTGAAGTTGAGGGAGCTCCACATTGGGAGGATATCAAAACAGATCACACAAACCTTTGCATCCTTTGCAGAGATTTTGAATGTCTTGCTGTTTCAGTGGGGAGAGCCCTTGCTGGGAGACTGGTTCTGGCTGGCACAGTACCTTCAGCATCAGACCAGCTGCTGCCAGCTCCAGATTGGCAGAACATTTGATGAAAACCAAGGTTTATCCTCTGCCCAGCAAAGTCTGATAAGCTGGGTGATATTGGCTGTAGATGTTAGCATTTGTGCTAACTGAAGTCATAAATTGCAAATCTTCAGCCACAGCAACTGCATTACGCACCAGCTGTCAACTATAATATGTTCTGTAAGACTTTGTAGGAGGTGAAGAAGGAAGAGATGAAGGTGAAGATGGAATACACTGAAAAGATGGGCAAATGAACAAGAAATCAATTTGTAGTACAATTAACATGAAAATGTACCTTACAAGAAGGTTATTTTATACACAAATCACCAACTATGTTGTGATACATATGGTTGATACAAGATATTGCTAAGGTTTTGACAACATAATCCTTTAATGGGGATAAAAAAAATCCTTCCTTTACATAACTATGAAGTCTAGGCAGATCAGACACAGGCCTGGGTCAGGATCTGTCAGTACTGCTGAATACTTCTAAAGCAGTATCAGGTAAATTTTATGCTGATGATATTTCTAAATTAAAGTTTTGGGTTGGTGACTTTTAAATGAAAGAAGAAAATGTGTATGAATGAAGAAAACCATCTATTTGATTTGCTGGGGACCTGCTGATCAGTGGGTTGCTGATGTGGATTGACTGGGGTTAGAAGGTGAAGTAGAGCTGATGGAGCTTTGATAGCAAGTATGTGTGCAATATAAAACAGAAGCACAGGGAACTCATGACTTTATTTTTCAGGATCTTGTGACAGCATGGGAGTAGTGGCAACATTGGAATGTCAAGGGCACAACTGTCTATCTGAAGACAGAAGGACATTAAACTCCAGAATCTGATGAAGTCCTGTCATTGTGCTGTGCTTGCCTGGCACGGCTGGGACTGGTGCACTTCAGATACCACACACCTGGGAGGAATACATGGGCTACGGCAGCTACTCTAACAGGTGGGTCAAAAAGGAACAAAATGTGTAATAAGAAAAAAAAGGTATAAGAACTGCTGTCTTATCAAGTGTTAAAAAGGTCAATGGATTGTTGCATTATATTGTCAGCCTATTACTCTTCCCAATTTTCTGTAGTACAGCATGTCATCATAGGGTTGTACCTTATGCAGAACCCTTTTACAAAAACTTTGAGGACTAAAGAACTTTTAATTGAATTATGGCTGCTCTGGATACCTGTTTACTTCAGTGTTTTTGAGTTAAAATATCCAATTGGCTTGGATGGAAGCAAGCTGGAAAATGTACAAGTTTCATTTAACATTTCATATGAGCTCATTGAATTGGATTGATGCTAATAGGTCTGTGGACAAATGAATAAAATCCTGTGAGCAGTCCTGTATGATCATTTTCAGGAATTCATTTTAATTATTTTCTCTTATGCAAGTGAGGTGACAGTGAACTAAATTTAGCAGCTGCAAACTAAAAACTATATTTCCCATATTAAAAGGTGCATGATAGGTATACAAGAGCAATGTCTTTCTCTTGAATGCTTTACTAGGAAATTTCTCTATATAACCCTTCTGTTTCCATTTTTTCCCTGTCCTCTTGGTTACCTGGTCAATCTTCCTGCCTTTGTGTTGGAAAGAATGCATTGTATATTGTCATTATGTCAAGCTTGTTGGTTCTGAAGAGGCTTGTTAGCTATCACTGCATTTCCTCAAATACACTCACACTGTGTACTTTTCTGTATCTTCATAATGAAGTGTTCAGTTGAACTGAAGCTCTTTTTTTTTTTTGCCAGGCCTAGCTTTCTCAATGTAATCCAAGGTTCATTAATACTATTTAATTCTGTGAGGATTTGCAATCTTGTCAAGGGCAAAACAGGTTAAGCCGAACTGATGTCTACCTGAAATGTTAGTCATCTATATATTACACAAGGGTGGACCTTCTGAGGTGCCTATTACAACCTTACATGTTTTCCAAAATAACATGTATATGTGTGTGTATGTATGTATATGATTTAAAGGATACAACTTGGTTCTGCCACTCTAAATGCACTTTTTTGGTAGTGCATTGTAGTGCAATGGTTTAAATGAGTAGCAAGATATGCTAACTGGGTTATCTGACATGAACTACATGACGTCTAGGATGTCACTTGTTTGTATTTTAGTAATTTGATATGACTGAGTATGGGAAAAGGGAAATCATAGTTTGCAAGTAAGACTATTTTATAGTTTTACTTGTGAAGACCTAGAACCAGGACTGTGACAATTATTTAAAAAAAAAGAGATAACATAACATTACTAACAATTTAATATGCAAGTCTTCAAATTAGAATTTTTTTCTTTTGATTCTTAGGTTTTGGTCAGCATGCAGCACTTCAACTCATATGCTCTATGATAATCTAGCCAAATGGCCTCATGATAATCAAGAAAGGAAGACTTTATGCCCCATTTATCCAGGAGAGAAACTTTTACATCTCTGGCATATTGCAGGTCTCCAAAATAACTCTGTCTTCCTTTAAGGGATTCAGGCACCTTGTTTTAACAGCCTCCTACATTTGCCTCAGTAAAACTTTATGCTGAAGTCAGCACGTGGAACAGCTTGGATGGAGAACTTCACATCTTTCCAGTGCTTTTATGCAGAAATGTAAAAATCTCCATCTGGCAGTATGCATTGATACCTACTGGCCAGTTCTGTTGTTGAGAATTTAAATCTCACATTCAGATTTTGAAGTTCATACAATACAAAATATTGTATCACTAATTCACTTTTTGCATTCAGGTTGTGTGTGAGGTACAAATTTAAAGTCTTTGTTTAACTGGGACCTAACAGTTCCTGTTTACAAACATTTTGAGATTAGTAAATTCACAGGGAATCACATCAATCTGGTGTCTACCCTTAAATCTTCCTTGGTGGCATAGTGTTAAACTCTCTTTTTGATCATGAACATGATTTTTGTTTAAAAGATAATAACAATATAGTGTCTACTCTGGGAACATATGATTTTAAGCAGATTTCTGAAAGCTTCTGTACTATTCTAGCAAAATGTTACTGAACTTGAATAATATGCTTCTAAGATAGGATTGCAGGGTAGAGGACCCACTTGAGTTGAGTGTTTCTATGACAGAATTAATATGAACTGCTGTAGCTCTAGCTCAATGTACTTTGATGTAATTACATGACTTAGGAAATCTTGTGAAGTGATGCTGTACTAGTGATTTTCATTCAATTGTGATTTTCATTCAATTTCTTATTTTATTTTATTTTCATTTTTATTTTTTGGTGATGTCTAGTGTGTATAGACCTCAAGCTGAAGCAGCGTTTACATTAAAAGTGACCATAGACTATTTTATAGTATTGAACACATTTATAGATTCTGGCCAGATAGTGTTACAAAAACAGAACAATGTTTTATGCCTCGAATAGCATCAGGGGAAAAATCCATTACATGCATCCATGTCTACTTTCAAATGTCATGTAAAGGTTTTCTTTTTAACAAAGTGTAGTGTTCAAAATAAAAGGAGGGATTGTCCAAAGCATAAAAATGTGTGGTTTGTATTTACCTGTTTAATCCCCAGTGTAAGCTATACTTTAGATATCAAGTATTGAAAATGAACACAACAACAAAGAAACATCTGTCATTAGCAGAAGGAAGGAAAGAAAGAAGGAAGGAAAGAAAGAAGGAAGGAAAGGAAGAAGGAAGGAAAGGAAGAAAGAAGAAAAGGAAGAAAGAAAGAAAAAGAAATAAAGGAAGAAAGGAAGGAAGAAAGAAAGAGAAAGAAATAAAGGAAGGAAGGAAGAAAGGAAGGAAGGAAGGAAGGAAAGAAGGAAAGAAGGAAAGAAGGAAAGAAGGAAAGAAGGAAAGAAAGAAAGAAAGAAAGAAAGAAAGAAAGAAAGAAAGAAAGAAAGAAAGAAAGAAAGAAAGAAAGAAAGAAA
>NC_048893.1:98562327-98571414 GCF_011077185.1 Oxyura jamaicensis
AAAGAAAGAAAGAAAGAAAGAAAGAAAGAAAGAAAGAAAGAAAGAAATTCCAGGAAAGAGTCTCACTTTCAGGTCAAAGCCAGAACATAATGAATATAACTGGACATGTAATTAATACTCCATTGTGGAATTCTCCATTGTAAGCATTTCCCTGAATAGGTTTACTCCAAATGTCTATTCCTGTAATTGCTACCCAGGCTTAGTGCACTTAATAACTATTGCATTCTGAACCAGTAGAGGACTGCTTCACAGAGACAGTGAGTTACATGAGTTTTACATATAAAAATGATGAAGGCATTATATTCTGGCTGGAATTTATCAGAAGCATATCTTAAAGCTCTGCTTCAGATCACATAGGCTTAAAAGGTGTGGTGTTTCCAGAAAGCCTTAGTGACTGATCTTCTCAGAGGCAGGATAACTGGTGATTCAGTTACACCAGTAGGGACTTAGGCTCTCTGGAAATCAGGTTATTGCCAGCCACATGAAATCATTCCTCTCAGTGGAAGGAGAATTTCTTTCCTGCCAGTGAGTTCTCAAGGACTCACAATATTCCCTGCCCAGTGGTTTTATTTGCAGTCCAAAGATACAGCACAAGTAAGGCTCTGGAGCTGCTCTGCAAGGTCCTTCCATGCCTCTAAACATAGCCTATTTTGATGCTGCTCAGAGACCATGTATGGAGTAACTACAGGTATTTCCAGAAAGCTATACATTTTGAACAGTCCAGCAGTGAGGGTGGGGACTTGAAAGAGGAATAGTCTCACCCTCTGTTTGTGTGGAGGGAAGTCAGGCTCCCATTTGATGCCCTGAAACTCCCAGATCCTCTTGAAAACCAGACAGGTCTATGCTGCCATTTACTTCCCAAACTAAGCAATAGGCTTCTGTACAAGAGACCTCATTACAGTTAAAAAGATTAGCTAAAGGCCTTCTGGAGAAGGCTATATGAGGCTAGGAGAGCCACCTGGGGAAGTAATTCTTGACTAACTGTTAATATGCCTAACTCTTCTGTGTTAAAACTTTATGCCTTCTGAGTCCACAGGTTTCTTACAACAGAATTGGATTCTAAGTGGGTGATCATATTTATTTTTGAGGGGAATTATACCACAACAATTCTAGAGTTGGTATTTGAAATGAAGATGGAGATTTTTCCCAAGCCACTGCTAAGTAATTGTGGTCTTCCTGGTGCTCGTAAGTTTCTCCCTATTAAACTCCCTGCTGTTACCCAATGCCTCTTTCCATCTTGAAATAAGCTTCAAATAATTCCCATGCTTGAACCTTGGAGCAGAATTTCAGAGTTATTAAGATGACATTACACAGTCTGTCCTCTAGGCTTTCAAAGTGTGTTTATTCTATGGTGCCAGGAGAAAAAATGAAGGAACAGTGTCTATAGATTGTAGAAGAGTAGAAATACCTCCAGGTATCCACTGGCTTCATATTACTGTTTTAAATCCAGTTTGAGACTTTTAAGTCTATAGGATCTTTTTCTGATACAGGCACAACCTTCATTTTAAAATACTGCAGAAGTATTACTGTTTGCAGAACCTTTTCATACAGTTCAGACTTGAGTCCAAATCAAAAAGATGTAGTTTGGAAGATTACATAACTGGGCATTCCAGTTCTGGGCAATATTTTTATGCCAAAAGAACTTCCTTTTTGAGGAATTATTACTAAAGGTTTGGTATCATTTTTTGGTTATCTACAAGTGGAAAAAAATAAATACTGAACCAATTACATCAGTATCTACTTTATTGTTGTATCAGGGTAGAGTACTAATCAGTACCCCAGTGGTGACTGAGGAACATCTTTGTCACTGCTTGGAATGGAGTAGCTATTGTGCTTTCATCTTTATATTAGCAAGTACTAGTGTAGTGGGATGGACCTATTATATACATGCTTCCCCTATCAATCGTACTTACTAGAGTAGTTCTGCATCTTTCCTGTTGGCTGAGGGGGAGGACAAGGAACATGGGGTGATGGGTGGAAGAAACAGCAGCTACGGCATTGTTTTGTTTGCCATTATAAGGGGAGGGTGTGGAGAGGGCACAAAGAACAGAAGGTGCTGAGTAGCAGTGATTGTAGTATTGTGATGCTTACTGTGTTCTGAGGGAAGTTTTGACATGTTAATATTACAGACAACTTTCCACGTCAGTGGGGAAATGAACCTCTCAGCCTAAAGTCCACAAAACCTTGTATGTATTCTGAGCTTGGACTGGAACTTTAATTTCATTTCTGATCTACATATGCTAGGGCACATTCACATGTTTACACTAAGCTTTCTAATTCTATAACCTTTTTTTGTGATGTATCAAATGGTAGGATTAAAATCTACTCATAAAAATTACATTTTGCCGTAACTCTCATCCTGAGTCCTATCATAAAACAGCATCCTTATTTGTAACAGGGGTGATAAACTAAGTTACTCTCTGCATTGTGTGGTATTTTGATAACTGTGTAGTTACTCCACTAGTGACAATGTGAACTATACTGTGATTCGTGGCAGCATTCCTGCAAGTATCTCTCAGTAAATCAAAGTGGATGTGCCAGAGCTGTTCCTCAAATTCCTTTGCAAATATTTACAGGAGTACATCAAGCCCACTGAATTATAGCTACTAAATTGTTGGGAATGTACTCATGAAACCAAATCCTGTTTGTATAAGAAAGAAGGCACAATCATTCTTCAAACTGTACAATAAATCTTACTGCTCTGAAAAGGTTGAAAGCCATTTGCATTTGGCAGAGGTAATGAAATGCATCTTAATAGACTTAAATGTTCAGCCTTGTTAATACAGAGTAGCAGAATATAGCCATTTTATGGGTGTGATCAGGTGGGTTCTGTGAAAATACAGTTTTGTTCTGCAGTTGGATCTTGTTCCTTGCCAAAATTCTTACTTCTTTGTGGCAGAAAATCATGCAATAGGCTTGGAGATAATATAGTATCAGAGCTATTATCTTATGGAAATAAACAAGAGTCATTTGTTTAGTCAGCAAATGTATGCTTAATAAAGAATACAGATTGCTACAACATTTTCAGAATTGCTGTTGGCTTGATCAGTAAAATGCTCCCTTTAAAGAACTTAACTGAACTCAGGAACAATAAAATATAATGGAATCAGTGTCCCAAGGGTGTTTGAGTGACACTATAATTGTGAGAAGCTAGTCTTGCCACAGCAGCTCTACCCAAAGGTAGGTTTCTATGTGGCTTCCCTTTTAGCTGAATAGCTAACATTTTAAAATCTGCAATTTTCATCACTTCTTTTAAAATTTGTTTTAAAAGAAGAGGCTAATTCCATGGGCAGTATTGCAGACTTAGAATGTAATCCATTCCTTTTAAAAGTGGAACTATGCCATAATAAAGTCTGAATGATAGTTCAGGATTCATACTCAGTGCTTGTTCGTATCAGGGAACATGGTTGTCCCAGGTGAACATTTTTATCCTTCTGAAGAAAAATAGTTTATTTTTTCAGCTCCATGAAATACTGAGATACAAGGCTGTCATAAAAATGATTTTCCTTTTGTCTGTGAGCAGATGTTTGTCCTGTTCACAGATGGAAAATCTAAATACTAGTGAGGAGTAAAAATAAATGCCCTTCCATATCTTAAAAAACATCATGTTTATACCACCTATCTACATTTCCATTACTGTGTATGTGCACAATGATGGTTAGACACTGTACAGACAGGGAAGGGGAATCAAGCTACTAAAAATTCATTTGCTTGATACTATAGGAGTCTCTTCATGGAAAGTCAGCTTTTTCCATCTGTTACAAGTTATTGATATATACAGATGTTTAAACTATGAAATGTTTTTTTAAAAAACTTTGACTATAGATGTTTTGGCTTAATACTTCACAAACTGTAAGACTTGATTGTGTTTTCTTCTAGTTAGCAAATAAGCAGAAATATAATAATAATAATAATAATAAACAGAAATAAAAGTAAGCAATAGACAGTAGCATAAGTCAGCACCCACATGTAACTTTCTCTTCTGAGCTATGTGAACTTCAGAGAAACCGACTGAAAGTTATTCCCCCTCTTTCATAATAAACAACAACAAAAAACACTCAAAATGTCTGTTTCTGCAATACCAAACACGCTTTTAGAAGAATCAGAAGGATTCTCATGTAACCCCCAAGAAATGGTAAGCTTTGCTTGTTATTTGTGGCTGTGTGCACACATCCAAGACAAACACCCATCTTGGAAAGGATCACTCTTTTCAAAGAAAGGTTCCAGTGAGCTTTCTATTCTGTATCTCTGCTTTTCTTTGGGAGAGGGTTGTTGTCTATTTTTTTTTTTTCTATTTCAGAGATACTGAAGTCTAAACACGATTTTGTTTACAGTGCAGCTAAGAAAAAAGCAAATGCACCTTCAGGTTCTAGGAATACATTACAGAGGCTGGAGGAGAGTAAACCCAATCTCTATTACTCTTTTGCCAGACCCTGTTTAAAATGGACAGAGCCTTGAGGAGAGAAAGAGAGCGGCTGCTGCTCCCTTAAACTTGTAACCTCATTTTATGTGGAGTCTTTCTTGTTGCAAGCACCTCTTTGTTGTTTTATCTATCTTTGGTGCCAACTAACCTTCTCCACTGCAAAGCTTGCATATTCTGCCCTGTACACAGGTGCCATGCCCACAGCCAGGGCTAGCATGAGTCAAAAGCTTCTCTTGTGTCAATCTCAAGGAAGCTGCCTTCACAAATCCCTGCACTGCACAGCAAATGCTATCCAGCTCCTTAACAGGCCAAGAGGTCTTTTGAGAATGTCTCCAAATTGTTTCATCCACCTGAGCACTCCTTTCTGAAGCAAACAGTTTTGATGCTCTGAACACCAGCATTTATATCTAGTCCCTAAAGACCAGCATCTTTTTGAACTGAAGAATCAATGATGTTAGCTAGGTGGATTATCTGAAGACAGTTTTGTTGTTGCTATGTAACCTTAGTTCAGTGGCAGACACTCTGTGATTTGGTAATTCTTCTGATTCATTCGCTGCCTCGCTTGTTTGTTTGTTTTATCATGTTTCACTAACTTGTCCTTTGCTTCTAACAATAGCTTATATGATCTTTATTTCAGTTAGATCATCTTGTATGACTACAGAGACATTTGATAATGCTTCTCTGTGATTTTCAAATGCAAACAGTACAACAATATATACCAGGATACTTTAGCTACAGCCGAACAGAACCAAAATAAGAAAAAAGATCTGGTCTACCATTTGAAGTCCTTTGACAACACAAGGACTTTGTTTGCCATACAATATTGTTTTAAGTATAAAGCATGCCTAAAGGTTGCCTATATTACTTTGATATTTAAGGAGACAGCAGCTGGGTATGAAGGTGGCCAACAAAGCAGCAAATTACGTAAGCCTGAAAGTAGAGAAATTGCACAGGAAATCAACAACCCTGGAATGTATAACAGTCAGGTCTTTTAACTCAAGAAATAATGTGAAAAAATAACAGCAGAATTATTCTGTGACATTTGCACTCTGAGATAACAGTAGAAAAAGTAGAATGTTTTGAAATTCACCGTCTATACCAGAAGTATTTTTAAAAGTGGAATCACCCTTTTCTCCCCCTTACTAAATACTAAGCTACCACTCAAGAAAGGAGATGCATTTGAAATTTAAACAAATTCAAGGGGTCACTTTGCAGCCACAGTTTCAGAAGAATTCTGTTTTGAATAACAAAAAAAAAAAAAAAATCCGCTTTCCCTAGGATCACATGCTATGATTCACTTTCAGCTGGTCTCAGAGCAGCAGGAAAGGCCAATCTCCAGGCACAATCCATTCAGGACACAGCTTCAACTTGAATTTTGAATTAGGTTCTTGTAGTGTGAACAGTGTTCTGAATATTTACATATTTTTTTTTCTTAGCACAGCATTGTCCTAAAATGTGCTATGTTTATGGATTGCCATAATTGCTCTGTCGGAGCCATTTGAATCTCTCAGGTAAATGCAAAACAGATATGAGCCGTAAAATATATATTGTGTGAATTCCCTTTACTTCTTTGACTAACCTGCATTTTTTGAACTGTTATAATCTGTTATGTATATCTAGCTTTAAAGCTCATTTGAAAGCTAACCTGTAAGCTAATACATTGTGACAGCTTCTTTATTTTTTGAGCAGCCCTGGAGTAACATGTGCATGAATTTGTACAGACCTGGAATCCATAGATTATTCATCTATCATGAATGTGTGCTAGGACTGCAAGCTGATAATCCCCTTGAGAGTTTTATTGGAGATTGTACTGCATTTTCAGCCTCACTCTGAGACAAAATAACATCTCAATCATTTTAATTTTTCTCCTTGAATAGTCAATACATAGCATTTGAAGAAAGGTCTGTACAGGTAGCTTTATCACCATTGTGTTTGCAGAGTAATTTCTGTCTCTATTCTGGGGGTTGTACGTTTTCTTAGGAAAGCTGTCCCATGGAAGCTGTGTATGTGTGTGTGAGGAGTTTCCCTTGTTTAGCCAGTAGGACAGTCAGAGCAAATGATTAGAAGGGAGAGAAAGTTAATATTGAAAGTGATGTTTGGAGAAGAATAGTAACAGGGACCCACAGGGGTACTCAAGTATTTTCACAGGGTGGAGTTGATTTCATACATCTTTCCTTTTAATCAATTAGCCATTTATTTGGATTTATTTATTGTTTCACTACATTTTTGGATTAAAGAAGTATTATTTGTTGACTTGTTGGCCAAACCAACACAAATTGAAACAAATAAAAGAAACCACCAAATTACTAGTATCTCAATATATATTTATATATTTATTATTTTATAACTATTTTATTCTATAAATTTTTAAGCTTCCATAACTTTTTGATGGGGGGGGGGGGAAGGGGGGTGAAGCATAAAGATGCAGGATAGTCAGGAAATTCTGTACAGAGAGGAATGTTTTCTTTTCTGCTTTTGATTACTACTACCATACCAGGACAGGAAAGGAGTACGTCTCTCTCCTCTTGCTGTAATTTGAATGTGAATTTGATCTTCCTAAGGAAGCAAGATCAAATATCTTCTATCCAAGCACAAATAAAGGGGAAGTGGAGAGAATAATACTGTTTGATATTGTCAGAGATAACACGTAACCTACTGCTGAGCATATGTTACAGACCTACCTATGTCAATATACAGAGAGTGTGTCTATTATAGGCCCATCTAGAGACCTTGATTCTTCCTTTCAGACACAGCAACTGGAATTTTCAGCTTTACAGATACAGCTGTAGTTTGACAGCCGTGACATCAGTTTGTATGCATGGGATTAAATGCATTCAGGCTGTAGACTGTGCAAAGAACTCGTGTAGTGCTCAAGAGCATCTTCTCTTTCACTCTTTGTTATAGTGGAAATAGCAGCAAACAGATGAGGAAGCTATCAACAGGAGCTTACTAATGAGTCTAAGTGCTATTTGATATATGCATGGCTGGCTGCAGGTAGACCCAAGCTGCCTCTCCTTGTTCTCCGTGCTTGGTTAGAAATGAGTCTACTCTTTCTGGGTGGCATAGATAACTACCATCCATTTGGCTGCGATAGTTTTACAAGACTGGTGATCACAATAAATTGCCTGTACTAGCATGAAGAATAACCCAATAAGGACAGTTATTTTGTAGTGAAGCTGAACACCATTTGAACAAGAAATGGAAGAGATTTTTTTTAGAGATTTTGTTT
Source organism: Oxyura jamaicensis (assembly GCF_011077185.1). Taxonomy (NCBI): domain Eukaryota; kingdom Metazoa; phylum Chordata; class Aves; order Anseriformes; family Anatidae; genus Oxyura; species Oxyura jamaicensis. The sequence continues at coordinate 98,569,980 of NC_048893.1, forward strand.
GACAGACTGATGTACCATAAAGTTTTGTTGGGTTTTGAGAGAGAAAGCATCAAAGATGCTCCTGGAGAAGGGAAACAGTCAGTTCTGGAGTTTTTTAGCTACTTCACAGGCATGACCAGCAAGAGGTGAAACTGTAGAAAGAGCTTGAGTGATCTTTTCAGTGAACTATATTTTTTTTCATTCAGAAAAAAAAAATGTTAATAGGAGATGATTATTTTCTCAACATTTGCTAGATATTTTTCCTGATTTTGCTAAAATAAATTTGTTCTGGACCTAAAATTTTTGCAAAAAAAAGAAGTAACTGATCTGAAGGAAACTGAAGTCACTTGCAAAGGTCATTGTTAAACAGCTGTTGTTATAGTTGTGCACTGGACACAGTTAGCACCATAATTTTAGTAGGTTTTATGTATCTTTTGCTCAGACTGATATGAACATTGTATATTTGTTCTTTATACATTCTTTGTGCCTGGAGATCAATAAGAAAATTCAGACAATTTACTAGTCTTGTTTCCTCATGTTTTGAAACAAACTCCCCTTGCAATGCCTGAAACATCTTCAAATGATTTCTCTTATCCTGTTTACTTTCTAAGGGCCATAATGTGCCATTGATTTTTTCTTTTATTTTCTTTTCTTTTTCTTTGTTCTTTGTTCGTTTTTTTTTTTTTTTTTTTTCTTTTTTTCTTTTAAAGGCAGAGCTTCCTACTGAAATCAATGGGAGGTTTGCTTAAAAATCAATTGGATGGTTTGGCCCTGAAATGTAAGACAATGGGGGCTCCTCAGTCATATCAAGAGAAGTGATTAAGATACCACAAACAAACTGCTAATCCACACGTAAAGGAACATGTGCTACTTTAAAAGCGATCATCTCTACCAGTGCGTAACTCTGTTTAACTTTGGTGGGAGCTTAGCCTGGAAAAGTGCAGTAGAATCAAGTACTAAATGTGAAGCAATGTCATTGGAATTATTAATCAAACATTTGTTGCTGAACTAAGGTCACTTACCAAGAGCAGATTGGTCCTTAAATAAACTACACAGGCAACATCGCTGATTTCTTGGTTCAAAGAACTTCTGGTCCTTGGGGACTGAGAAAGCAAGAAATGAATGTGAATGTTCAGAGCATCAAACTGCATGTTCCCAAAAGGACAGACTAAACTGATGAAACAATTCCCAATCTTTCTCAAAAGACATTTTGGACCTTCAAAAAGCTGGCTGGGCTTTGACATGCATAACAGGGATTTACAAAATTACTCCCTTGGGAAGTAAGGAAGTGGAAGTACAGATTGCTTCTGGTTATTCCAAGCCTCCTAGTCCTCAAGGGTTACACTTTGATTCTTTTTGGTAAGCTAAAAACAGATAAGTAAGCATCTTCAAAATTTGTTATTAACCTTTCTCTCTCTCTCTCTCTCTCTCTCTCTCTCTCTCTCTCTCTCTCTCT
>NC_048893.1:98571424-98704777 GCF_011077185.1 Oxyura jamaicensis
TCTCTCTCTCTCTCTCTCTCTCTCTCTCTCTCTCTCTCTCTCTCTCTCTGTCTCTCTCTCTCTCTCCCTCTCTCTCCCTCTCTCTTTTTTTCTATCTTTCTATCTTTCTTTTCCCTAACCTACAACTGTGAACCTTTACATTTGTGTGAGTCTCCCCATTGTTTTCAGTAGAGCTTCATACCAAGGCAGAGGACAGAAGCTAACAGGACCTTGCCTAGGGAATTTTGTTCACAGGTCCCATGCTACAATCTCTTTCATGGTTCATATTTTACATATTTTATATGTTGGGGAACTGAGTAGTGATAAAGCCAATTAGCACCTCTCAAATTAGCTTTGTAAGCAATATGGCAAAGATGTAGATGGCCATACTTAAAAATAAATAAATAAATAAATAAATTGAAGGCTGTTTTTCCCCCTTTAAAATGTAGCAATAATGTTATTTACAGTGCTAAAGATGCTTGTGGGAAAATGACTCTTGGGGAGCAATGTAGGCAGAAACTGAATGCGTAAGGTTGCTTGTAGAAGTGATACACCTGTTATCTCCTGTATCTAGTTGTATTCTAGCTCTATATTTAAGGTTAGAAAACTGGTCACAGACAGAACTTGGTTTTAGTTTCTCCTGTTGGCCAGAAAGTGAGATGAGAGAGTTATCACCGTTTTCAAGGACTGGAAGAAGAACTGGAACCCAGATTAGTCATTCTTCCTGTGAGTCAATAATTATTTTGCCAATAAATACTGAGTAAGTCTTCTGTTCATCTTGCATGTGTGGTCATTATTGCAAACAAATGAGTTTAATTTGCTTTAAAAGCTGGTTACATGAGGCACAGTGGAGAACAAGGGCTGAAAAGAACTTCTGCATGTGTGGTTTCATTAAGAATTGTTTTCTCCAGAGAGCTCTCAGGCTGTCAGATTAAAAATGTTAAGAAACCTTTTACTCTAACAGCTTTCACAGTTATCCCCTTAGTAAAGTTTTCTTTTGTGATAATTACATTTTACAATCTACAGTTGTTTACTAAATGAACAGCGTTTCTCTATTGCTAGACCAGTTTTCCTCTGATAATTTGTGGTTTCAATGAAATATTTAGAAATACACGTTTGCCTTATGTTTGTTGTTTTCTTGTTTTGTTTTGATAGTAAAAGGACTTTGGTTGTGGTTTTGGTGCATATGAACCATGAGGATTACTTTAAGAATTATGACTAAAGTGATATTTCATTAACACTGCTGTATCATTGAGAAGAAAACTGCTGACTTATTCATTTCCCTGTTAACAGAAAGGGGTCTTCCTCTGTTACCTTCATAGCTTCTAGGATGCACTGAAGAGGCAGGACATCAGGCTAAAATGATCTCCATCAATGAATAACAGGTTTTTTTGATGGAAATGTGTGTGTGATACTGATCTACAAAAACTTTGCTTTTTCAGCTTTGTAGCAAATAACGAACCTCTGGTTGCATGTAAAACTGTTATTAGTACATCAAACCATCCAGCTTATCAGTAGTGACCATTTTCATTCAGAGAAGCAGAAAAATCCAAACTAATTCCTATGTAATGGCATCATTGCGGCTTGAAATAAGTAGTAGGTAGAACTTAAAATAGGTCAGTCTAGCCAGGCACCTCTGTATAAAATAAAGGTAAATATTTCTCACTTTAGTTCAGTGTATTTTATTTATTTATTTATTTTATATTAAAGATTTTTTTTTTTCAGCCTAGCTGATTTCAGATAATGTTTTGGTGTGAATGCTTTACATTGAAAGATGTGAATCACAACAAACTTGACACAAAACCACTGTTACTTGTAAATTAAGATGAGTAACATTAAAAACCTTAGAGTGTGCATTGAGATGCAGCTCTAAGTCTCTGATTTTTGTGTACACTTGTGAATGTGATGAGAATTTCTTCTCTGTCTCTGTCTTTGAATCAGATCTGCTCAGTTTTGAAAGAAGCTAGTCAGAAACAGGTGTCAGAGGACAGAATTGAAGGAAAAACAAAACTCATTTGTCTGATTTGAAAAAAAAAAAAAAAAAAGCTGGAATTTGGAATTCTTAAAAATAGATACATTCTTTTTCTACCTGCATTTTGAAGGGAATTTTCTCTTCCTGAATGGAATTATGGACCTTCAGCCTCCCAGCTTTCTAGAAACCTGGGCCACCAGCAGTATTGTGTTCAGTCTTCTAAAATAGTTGCTGTATTATCCCCATGATTTGGAACTTTGTTATTTCTGCAAATGTAAGCCACAATCTTAGGCACAAAATCGAAATTGCACCAGTAAATTTTAATTTTGAATAAATCTGAGTGTGCAGGTTAAAAATAAATAAATCAGGAAAACATCTCAGGACAGACTGAGATTTTTTTTTTTTTTTTAAGTTCAACCTTAAGGGAGTCCCAGTTGCTTTAAGAATATGGCAAAACAGTATTTTTCATAGTGCTGACATATCTCATTGCTAATGCCTTTGTTAGCTATTTTATAGCTTTGAAAGGACATTAGCCAATAGTACTGCTGGTTGGAAGAGATGCATTTCTTCATCACAGCCCCCAGACTCAGTTTCTCCCTCTACCTTCCCCAAGATCTTAGTATGAATTTACTAGGAAGGGTGGATCAGCCTTTCTGAATTCTTTAAAGATGGTTGTCAAGACAAGTACTATCTCTGGGGAGAGGGGAGCTTTCATAGTGATGAACAAAACCGTGCTATCTATAGCATCTTAAGTAAGGCCCCATTGCATCATTGATAGTATAGAAGAGACAAATGCATTTCCATTGCCACAAGTTTATCAGGCAATTCCATCATTTACGACACCATGTCTCAGTATAAACAATTGTGTCCATTCCTCCCACCCTCAAAAAGAGTCATAAATTCTCTGGCTGACCATGTAGGTAGCATCTGTGCCTTGTTCTAGACCCATTTTAATACAGGGTCAGGAATCTCAGCAAGCAGGTAAATGGTCTTTCTCTCTTTCTCTCTCTTCCTCTTTTTCTTTCTCTCTCTTTCTCTTCCTCTTTCTTTGTAATAAAAAAGTAGCTGGCTACTGTTAGCAGTCTAACAGTTAAGCCCTAAAATTATTGCACATTCTGAGCTGAAACAAGGAACATTGTGTGTCTCAGCTACTATGCATATTATCTCCTCTGCATCAAGCAAGAACACAGCAGCAGCAAGTCTACATTGAAATCACATTAATGATGTGCTGAACAAGAAAGCTGGAGAATCCAGAGTCAAGGCAGTCCCTGATCCTGTTGCTGGCTGTAGGATTCCCAGCTGTCAGAAATCAAGGATCCAGGCACAGTGCTGCTTCAACGCTGCCATGAGAGAGAGGCTGACAGCACAGTACCTGTAAGTACAGGCAATGTGAAGCAATTTACTTTCTTTTTAAATGCATTTGAACCTTTTGTACTCCCTCTGATAGTGATGAACTTCAATTCAATTCACAAAAATAAAAATTTTAAACTATTTTACACAAGTGACTGATAGCTTTATACTGATAAATACTGTATTACTGTAACTTTGTGCAGACAACCTCCACCCTAAAGATCATACAGTCAAAGCAGACAAAATGAATAAAAGGTAAGAAATGCATTGTTATTATTCCCTTTTTAGAGCTGGGAAAACCACAGCACTGAAAGGTTAAGTGGCTCGTCTATGGTCACGCAGGGAGCCCGTGGCAGGGCTGTGAATTAAATGCCTCTTCTTGTAAGAACTGTGCTGTCTCCTTAGGAAATATGAATAGCAGAGTAGAGAGAAACTACCCAGCATGAATTTACTGTGTGGTACTTGAATAACATGGCAGGTAGTACTGGAACTGAAATAATGAACTGATAGCTGAGAGTGGACAAAAATGTATTATAACACTGAGAAATGTGAGAAACTTGGTAATTTTCCTCTCTATAGCCTTTTTCCTTATGGCAACAAAATGTACACGTTTGCTCTGTCAGTCTCCCCACCTCTCCATTTGTGCCTGATCTTTACACACAGGCAGCATCAGGTCTGAGGGCACCACACTCCTACACAGGCGGTCAAGTCTCCCCCCTCAACAGGGGGGAGAACCTGAGTTTCACGTCCCCTACCACAGAAATGCTGCATGGAGGACTTGGTGGCCACCTGCTCTGCTTGGCTGGCCAGGCAGAAAGCACAGCTGGCACTGAGGGTACTACATTATGCCTGCTGCCCTGACCATGGCTCGGGTGCTCGAGAAGGACTAGCAGGGGAATCAGGCAGAAGTGCAGGAGGTACGTGCAGCAGTGCACGGGGAACCAAACTGATGGTGGTGGACCATGGTCCATAGTTGCAGAAGACTCTAAAATTATTTAAATCTGTTCCTTAATGGGTTCATGGTGGTTTTCTCATTTGCTCTGCTGTTGCTATTTTTTTGTTATTATTTTTCCATTCTCTATTGCCCTAGGCAGTTCAAGTAGAGCTCCAAATTGTTTTCAATTTATATAAGTGTAAATTCACAGCTTGACTTTGAGGTTCATACTTGGTAGAGCTTGGTTTTCTTATTTCAGACTTTTCAAGAGAAGTTGGCCTAAATTCAACAACTTCCAAAGCTATCTGCACTGCACAAAAATAAGTACATGGCTAGTAATTAGCTAAACCTTGAGAACAGGTAGTTTAATTAGCTAGTATGAAATGACCACTTCAAATCAAGGACTTTCTGAAACCTTTAAATGCGCTTAAGGACATTTAAATTTCTGCAACTCTTCTAGTTTCCCGTAAAAACCCTACAGCTTTTCATTTTATAGTTGCAAATGCTATAAGAAACAATACTTTTGAAGTTTATAGACTATTATGATTCTAATGCAAACAAGCAATGTTTTCATTCTGAACTTTCGAAGTGACCTTGAACTCTTTAGTTGTTTTTAATTTTTTGTTGTTGTTTTTACTTTCTCTCCTGTTTCTGTAGGCTGGACAGCATACAAAGTGTGTGGACTCCTAACATATAAATTTATCTTATCCTGGATAAATGTTCTTTCCAGTAATTGGCATAAAACACATTCTATTTAATGCAAACAGATCTTTGTCTCCGCAGACAACTTATTAGAATAGCCAGAAGGACAACAACTTTCCAGCAATCTTTATCTTGTCAAGACACTTCTGCTTGTTTCTCGTAGCTAGAAATTCTTCCCTTGAAATGACAAAGGGCCTTTAGCTTTTGATGATGAGTTACAGACTTCTTTTAAAGATGTAACTTCCAGCGAGACATATGGAAACAAAACAGGGTACCCTTCTTTATTAGTAAATATATTTCAAGTCAAATATGTTGCCTTCTGTTAATCATATTGCTTTGTATACACACAAACAAGAACATTTTTCAATATCTTCCTCTACAGAAATGTGCTGTTTTCATTCTCTATCTATACTTGTAAATACCTTTGTTTGCTGGCACATTTGTTGTCAGGCTGTTGTCCATGCTAAGGAAAAGAAATTATTAAAAAAAAAAAAGAGTCAAAAAACCACAGTATTTCTTTAGAAAAGTAAAGAGGATAAGCTGGGGTAGCTAGAGAAACAAGGTTTTCCTTACAAAACAATGATAAGCAACAAGGATTTGGATAATTCAGTGCTTTATCTTTCTGCCTGCTGTAACGAAACTAAGAAAAGAATTCAATAGTAAATCAGATATGAAATTGCTCTTCCACTTCTCATGGTGTGAAAAGAAGGAAAAAAAAAATATATGGCAGCTCTTTTTCAAGCAGCAATCTACAAGTCAAAAGAAACATTATTCAAGTTGTTTGATGAACAAGCATCAACTTAAATTCCTGGATCTTGTGTGTGTGACCTGAGCATTGCCTCATCTCCTGTGTGTGAACGCCAACTTTGGAGGCCTTTCTTGATCTGGCACACGCTGGCTGCCTGTTCTTTATTGTACCACTTGTTATGCAGAGAAGCACAATCACTCCAAGATGAGGAAATGTTATTACTGCTTGATAGCAAAAGATTGGCTCAAAAATTTCTGTAGCTTTTCTGTAACCCACTCTTTGCTCCTTAAATGTCCTGGATTTCTTTCCTTATTTTCAACTCCCTGCATGAAATAGCTGTGATCAAGAGGCTTTCTTTGAGGCTATGGGAAGAGGACAGTACGATTGCACTGGTACTCTCAGTGCTAGAACTGGAAATAACTGCTTTTCACTGTGCTTCATTTCATCTACCACTTTCTTGCAGTGAAACAAAAAGCTTGCTCACTTTCTTGACATAAAACATTGGCTTCTTCTCCGCAAGAGAAGACGGGGAAATTGGAAACAATTTCTGTGAAAGTTGCACCCCTTACACCTCTGTAACATAATTATTAGGATCTTGGTATAAAACCATTTTAAAATGATGTGCAAATCACAAAAAAAAAAATATCTCCCTTTACGTTTAAATAACTTCTTAGTACGTTATCTCCCTTCTTTTCTGAGTGGCGCTCTGTTTTTATTTATTTATTTATTTTTTATCTTGGTCCACAGGTACAATTTGAAAACAGGTTTCTGGGAAACGAATACTTCCTGTGCTGTATATAGTGATGCTGGGTGACGTAGCCTGTGCATTCAAATTGGATGACCTCTTCAACCATGTGCTATTATGTGAGTCCCATTTGTCTGCTGTTTTCAGTGATGTCTGAAAATATGAGCTCAGACCTTTCCAGCAGCACACTTGGACTGATGAAGCTGCCTTTATATGAGCATTCCTGCATCTCAGATCAAATGCCTGTACCTAGGAGAAAATTTTGCTGCTAGATACTTGACATTAATGAAACACATGGAATGTATTTCTGTATGCCAGGTAATGCCTGCAGCTGAGCAAAAGAATCAGCGCTCTGTTTTTAAGGACATGTATAACAAAGAACAGCAGGATGTCCCTGGTTAAAAGAACGCTCTGCTTTTTCTGCTTTTGTTTCTGGCCGGCTATTTCTGAGAAACATTTGAAAAGTTTAAGAATGGTGTACCATGATCCACTAGAGAATGGGAGGCTTATTAGCATGCACTTTGTGGTGACCTGTGATCAAAAGGCTGAGCTCACTGTCGTTTAATGTGCTTATGAGCATGTATACCTGAATGAGGAAGTTCGGCTTTCAGGAGTTTTGCTTTTAGAGATGCTGGCATGGTATGCATAGCAGAGAGAGGACGCAAAAGAGTAGGAATCACTTTTTTTTTTTTTCCTTCTATTCTGTTTTGTCCTGCTATATACAGGTCTCCTGCTGGTTAGAGCTTGTGTACAAGATGCACACATTCAGATTTCTGCTTTGAACTGGGCTTCGATCCTGGATCTGCCACCCTGTAGTGAGCTCTGGTCACAAGACATTCACTCTGGGGTTAGGTTCTCCCTTCTAACTAGAAATTCAATCTCTCTATGAAATTGTTTTTTGATGTTTTCTGTTAGAAACTGTTTTATTAAAGACTAGCACTCCGAAGCACCAATTCATATCCCATGCAGCTCAGGTTTTTGCAATATTCAAGGAAATGTTTTTCCTATCTTTACTGAACTGTTTAGTACAGAAACTGTTCTTCTGTTGGTTGGTTCCAATAATGCAAGCAGATCTATATGTATTGATCTCTTCTGTTGTGGGGAATTTCACTGACCTTCAGTGAAGATAATAAAAAGGGATAAATTTGTCCTATTCTTTTCCCACTGATAAGAAGGAACTGTGTATCTAAAAACGAGTCCTAGTCTTACCTTCTTGTTACCCAACAAGGCACCTGAAACTCAGCCTACTTTCTGAGGGACAGGAGAGACAGTGAAAGCTAAAGCTAAGTCTAGATAGGCTGGGGTCTGGGGATGTCCTTTCTAAGCATATTATATAAATTTGAGATGAGAGAAAACTACAGTGTTTCTGTCTTCAAGGTGACTTTAACTGTGAATTTAATGCAGTAGAAAATGGATAGAAATTATGTAAAGGAAGCAGCAACTGGATTAGGGAAATTGTAGAAGTGTCTTAGGAACACATCATATCTCTATACAGAAGAAGTGTGGAAAGTTATTTTCAATTCAAATTCTCTTCTGCAGCTTGCCATCTCTTTCTGCAAGCATTTGGTATTTTTTTTTAATCTCTTCTTGTTTCATTCATTAGTACTACATCCTCAGTCTCCTTTGGTTCATTTCTTCCTGTTCTAAATAAATGCTGTTTTCCCGTTTGCCTCTGTCTTCTCTGTATCAACCGATCTTCCATACTAGATCTTCTAAAATTTAGCTTCAAACTCTTGTAGTTTGCTTTTCACAATGATTCCCAAGCCATTTATTTTTTGTTTCCTAGCCAAAGCTATACATTTTGAACTGCTAATTGCATTTCATGCTGTCGTCCATACTTGTCCTGGGATTTCTTCTTTCTCTGCCTTCCTTTCCTTTGTTCTTAATAGGTCATCCTCTGACTCTTTCTATCAAAGTATAAAAAATACAGGGAATTATTTTCCTCATCTTCCCTCTTGACACTATAATTTTTGCAATAACTGCAACTAATAACTTCTAGACCCCAAAACCTAAGCTAGGTTAAGCTTAGTATGTTCACAGGATGGATCTTAGAGATATAAGTGGATTAGTTTTCTATAAGGATCATATGTACTTGTAATATGTATTCAGAGCATAAGGATGTTATTTTAAAACAGTAATATGTGGAAAAAAATGGAACTACAGCAGAATGCTTCCCTGACTGTAATAAAGGGTAAAACTGAGAAGGGAATGTCAGAGGCATATACACAGTAAATTACATTCCCATTGATTTAAATTGGTTTTAGAATTAGTCTTTAACCAGACAGTACTCCCATTGTGCCTTGTGGTGTATACCTAATCAGAAGGAGGATATTTTAGAATGACTAAGCGAAATATTAGAACAAGAAAAATGGTGCATTAAAAACAAAAGGCAATAGGTTACATTTCAGAGAAGATTCCCAGATTGTCTCCAACTTAAACCGTAGTGATTCATTAAGGCTGGCATAAAAAGACCCTGCTGCTCCCTGTCCTGAGATGACCGTTCCATTGCAGGCCTTTATAGTAGGTAAGTAATTAGTCAAATGAATGAAATAATTGAATTGGTGGGGCTTTCAGTAATCAGGGCCAAACTAACCCTACAAACCTCTTCCTGTTTTCTTCCGCTGATGACCAAAAGCTCTTAGGTCTCTTGTCTCTCTCTTCCTGTTTTTCTTCTAAAAAATGCTTTCTTCAAACATTAATTTATTTCCCTTTTCTGTCATCTACTTAATAATATATTTTTCTTTAACTAACATCTATTCCCGCCTTTACCACCTGCATTCATAGGGGCCCATCAGGCAAGCTCAGTACAACTGAAGAGCTCACTGCCTGTACCTGTCAGTCTAGAACATGGTCTGCTCATTTGGGCTAGTGAGGCTTCTGGACACTGTCTCACCCTTACACTTTCTTCCTCTTCAGCAATTCTGAAAATATTTCCATACTGAAGATTTTCTATCCAGCTCATTCAGCCTCTCCTTTTATCTCAGCTACAGCAACATCCGTCACTCTGGCCTTGACAAATAGTGTTCTGCTCCACTTGTAGCCGTGGAGGATACTGCTGAAGAGATCACTTTCTTTTGTTATCCCTCTCTTGCATCTTTCCTTTTTCTATATTGCATCAGAAATAACCGCTTTTGCCTTCCAGGTCCTTTAGAGTCCAACCCTATCGTAGCTATTACCACTCATTCACTGTCAAGATGCTGACTCTTGTCTTTGATCAACCTATTATAGCAGCCTCCACTGCCTACTTGTTAAATTTTTAAACAGCCACTTGTGTATGTACTCCTGAGCTGCCTGTCATTCTTTGAGGAGCTTCTCCAGCCAGAAACTTAAACTAAACAGGCACTTTCCATTCTTCATGTTTCTAAACTATAAATTCAAAGCCCCAAATGTTATCCCTTGCTTACTATCCCCAGTGTAAGTAGGTAGATCCCTGAAACACCTGGAGTCATGGTGGGCATTTATCATACAAAGCCATGAGGACTGGTGCTGTGGGAAATTGAGAAGACCACAGTGAGAAGTAATCATCTGATGACACCTCACATCACCAGTTTAAAGCAGGTATCCCTGCTTGATGCATAAAGAGTTCTCTTCAGCAGGCCTTTGTGAAGAGTGGTATAAATGTGGGCAACACTTTTCTGTCTTTCACCAAGAAAAAAAAGGAGAAAAATAGATTTCTTGACTCTTTTTTTCCTTTTGTTATAACACTTGTAATTGACTTTAGCATGATAAGTCATGAAAAGAACACAAAAACAGGGCCTATCTTTGGTATGTGTGACAGAGACAGGAGAGAGTCAGCTTTGGTATGTGTGACAGAGACAGGAGAGAGCCATGCGTTTTAAATAAACACAACAGAAAAAGGAGAAAGTGGTTTGCCAAAGTAGTGAACAGTATAATGGCCACTGAATTTGGGGCATTTTAGGAATTTTTAGGCAGAAAGGAGTAAGTTTAGTGAGCAGCAAAAGGAAAAGAAGGGGAGAGCAGTGGATTCTGTGAAGAGGAGGCAGTGTGTCAAGGCAGAGGCAAAGTCAGCACAGCGTGAAAATGTCCCATTTTGATTAAAATCCTAAGTAGTCTCTATAAAAGTGACACTTACCTCTAGTCAGTTTGTCTCTCAGTGCTCTCCCAAAGCTGGGTAAAGCAGGGTGAGACCAAATAACCGCAGGAAGTTAAAAGCATACAATTCCCATCCATTGGGTATTCAGGTGCCAGGTGAGAGTGCTGCTGAAGCCAGGGCAAGAAGAACCCTGCTACCTCCTCCTGCTGGCTGTGACTGTTCTTCCATAAAATACAGTCACAGAACTCTTTAATCATGTTGTGCAACAAGGCAAAAAAAAATAATAAAAAATGCTTTGTTAGATTTGGGGAGAGGAGGGAAGAGGAGAGGAGGGGGAAGAGAATTATGAACACACATTATTTTGTAACAATAAAACAAAGCCGTTTAATTTTTCTAACTAAAAATACTCAGCTGAAAGCAGTTTTTTTCTTAAAATATTTATATTTAATAATAAAAATTTTGATGGACAAACACTTTTGGTAGAAGAAGTGTTCAGAGCAGCACTCAGTTTCTGTTGGCAGTATTTATCCATTATAATTAAAGTTAAAATAAAATATGACATGCTTATTAAAGTGAAAATCAATTATTGAATAAGAGTTTATATATGTGTGTATATATATAGATAGATAGATAAATATAATTCTGCTTATTAATTACAAGGAGTCTATAGCTTCAACCAGTAATAGACTTGCTTCACAGTAGTAACTCTAGTGTGATCAGCCACAGCTAAGGTTGATTTTTTTTTCTTTTCCAGTGTTGCAAATAAATAAATAAATTATATTTCCAAAATGGCATAAGAAAGGATTATCAGTGGAAAGGGGAACAATATTCCTCATTAAGGCTAGTGGAAAACATTTGGAAAGCTGGGAAACTGTTGGAGGAGTGTGTATCGTTAATTAGAAATTAAATATATGTCTGAAAAAGTTAGAGAGACCATAATGGGGGACGAAGAGGAGGAAATTATTTCAATGTAGCAGAAGGATGGAATGCCAACAATGGTGTTATAATAGGCAAAGATGGTAAAACTGTCAACCACGGTGCAGAAAAGGCAAAAGAACTCAGTAAATATCCCTGCTCTGATTTGGAACAAAACAGCTTGATATACTCATATTTGACAGTGATAAGGACTACTTCGTATCCGATCAATACATTGGGAGGATGTTAAGCAGCAGCTGTCAGAGCTAAACGTTTTTTTGAATTGACGGGGCCAAATAACTCACACCCAAGAGTATTAAAAGAGCTTACTAGAAACTCTCTGAACCATTAATGTTGATTTTAAATAAACCACAGAACAATTAAGAAGTTCCAGAGTACTAAAACAAATTCAATGTACCGATAAATTACAAGAGTAAATGTATTGCAGTAAGTTGAGTTGGCAACCCGACATTAATCTCAGGCCAAAACTTGGAAAGGTTGACCTGGAACTCAGTCTGTAAAGATAAATATATATAGCCTGTTATGATAAACTGTTTAACTGGGGGTGGGCGGATGTAAATGTACATGAGAAATCATCATCATTTGGCTGTTTGTTCTGCCTGGGTTTTGCCTCAGCCCAGTGCTGTTCAATATTTCTATTAACAGTGCAACAAGCAGTACCAGGCAATGCGTCCCACCACCCTTGGCCCATCTGTGGGGCTGTTGGGAGAGAATCCCCAGTGAGTGTTCAGAGCCTAGCCAGAGCCAAGAAATGCCCTGGTGCATGAGGTGCAGTAGGGTATGCAAGGCTTGAGAAATCATTTAATCTGGCATTTTACTAAGACTTCTATTCAACTCAGTCAGGGAACAAAAATAATTGGAAGTTCAGCTATTTCTCATGATCAGAAAATAAATCCTCCTCTTAGGTCACTTCCCACAAATATGCTTTTCTGAGCTTCAGCTGCTGTTAAATTTTATACAGCATCACCCTCTGATAGACACTGTCCTACTAACTGCCTTCTCCAAGCAATTCTTACAAGGGCTTTTAGCATTCTCTGATACAGCATCAGTTTATCCTAAGCAACGTGTGTATATAAAATTATATGTGGGATAAAATGTACTTGCAAGGATTAAAAAAAAAAAAAAAAAAAAAAAAAAGCATCCAAAGTATAAATGTGTTTTCTTTTCATATTGTGCTTGCACTGGGTTTAAGAAACTATCATTTCCCCCTGAAGGGGTGAGATGAAACTTAGGTCATTTGGATGCAGATACTGAGCCAAGATTATACCTGCCTTCAGGAATTACAGTCCTAATATACTTCAGAGCTCTGTGTGCTTCACTTCACTGTACTCACATAACACACAGGCTCCTGTAACCAACACACTTTCTGCAAATGATAAAATGTAGACTGAGACAAACCATCAAAGGCAGTGGCAAAGTGGTCTTGTCCACGTACGGGGCTTGGGTGCTGGAGCACCTGGGATCATTGACTAATGCTTTGTAAAGCACTGCTTCTACAAATTATGAGTTTTTTACTACGTGCCTAGTCAGTGCTTTGCATTTTATTCTTGATATTTTTCTAATAACAACTGCATTTTTTTATTTTTTATTTTTTAGATTTGGCGTCCAGAGGGTACAGCCTGAGCAAATGAACCAACGTTTAACCCTAGAAATGAACAACAAAGAAAACGAAGTCTTGGACTCTATGTGCAGTGCCAATAAAATGCATTTTCAGTCTTGAAATTGTCACTGCATCTTCTATAAAGAACACAGAAATATTTTCATGTCAGTAAAGCCTACAGCATATGTCAGTAGTGGATCAAATATTAAAAGTAATTTTTAATAAGTGTGAATCAAAGAGGGATTAGAAAAGCTCAGGGGATTTGGAGATGAGACTTCAGTTCAGGGAATCCCACAGCTCAGAGGCATAACAGGTGAATGCTCTGCTACCCACGGATGAGAGACCTGACAAGGGGGCTGATGAATTTGAGATTTATTATTAGAAAGTAGGGACTGAGGGTATGTATAAATGGAGACCAGTTTTGATAGGTATGAAAGGGACATTTCAGACAGGTGATGAAAAACTCAGAACAAAATTTTAAAGTCAATGCGTTGACTGATCGGAAGCAGGTATAAATCTGCCATAGCTGAAGTAATGTGATGTGATTTATTGCCACAAGTAAACGTAGGGGATGCAGCATTCTGAACAATGGGGTCATTTGCGAATATTATTCCATATAGTGTATGCCTATTACTGTAATCTTGAAGCTATAAAGATGGGCTTCTCAACAGGGCAGGCAGCACAGAGGCAGTAATACCTGTGTAACACCTGCGAAGTGGAAGCATGTCACCCAAGTGGCTGCTTTTGAGAAAAGCTTTTAAGAAGTTAGCAGTAAATGAACTAAGAAACCAACAAAGAATACAAAGTCAAAAGTTTTGTCGGATTCATCAGATGCACACAACTGCCACCAGATGGGAAAACAGAATATGACAAACAGTACATAAATAAAAGACAGATGAAAAGGGGAGGGTGAATTTGGGAATTTGATTTCAGAATGCAGTGTCTTATGTATCCATCATCAGTAATGCCTTCTAACTCCTTCATGTGTGCAAACGTGCATGCCTTTTTTTCCCTCTTCCCTCTACCTCTCTCCCTTGCTTGCTCTTTCTTTGAGAGATTGACAGCCACAGTTTGAAGAGAAGCTTACAGAGAAATACATACCTTTTTTTTTTTTCTTTTTTCTATTTTTTTTTCCTGTCATACATCACGAACCAAGTAATCTCATGAGGAGCCAGAGCTTTTGCACAGCAGGGGCCTGTGAAGAACTTGGATATGGATCCTCTACAAAAGATTTTTGTACACTGTAGTAGTTAAGAACCAGATCACTTGGGTCAGCACTGAACCTGTGCATTACTTAGAAATAATGTTGAGAGTAATTATTCTTCCAGCATTCACTCAAGAAGTTTATTTAAATCTCTAATTTATATTACTGTACATTCTTATGCATTTTATTACCATAATTGTTGGCTTTTATTATTATTGTTATTATTATTTAATTATTATTATTATTTTCACATACCTTAGAGAAATAGAGGTTAAGTGATGCCTTTTCTGTCCCTGGACAGAATTCAGTACTGGAAAGTTACATCTGCCTGAAACTGCCACTGTCTCCTTTTCCGAAACGTTTTTGTTTGTTTGTTTTTTTTTTGACAGGTTTGTGATCAAGGTATTAAGCATCATGGTCAAGGTATCATGAAATACATGTTTCTGAATAACTCTTATATATGATATTATGTTTTTTAACCCATGAAACCCTATGCTTTGATATGAATGTTCTAGTATTTTAATATCAACTCTTCAAGGACTTTTAGTATTATAGTTTGGTAAACCTGGTGCCTCATAACCTGGAGTCATAATGTAGTAGAGCTGTCTATGGTGCAGTTCATGCCCTTCCTAGAGCAAGTTGCAAATGGAAAGACCAGATCCCTGTGATCATTCATACCTAGAGAGGACAAACACTGAGCTGTGTTTAGTTGCAGTTCTATTACCTTGGCAGCCTACAGATGTGGCTTTGAATCTTGCAATTTCAATGGCTTGAACTAGAGCTAGCAAGGAAGGAAGACCCTGAACAGATGATCTATTTGATCACAGAGAAGTAAATTTCTAGGGTGACTTTCTTACGTTATATGCACTAGCATATTGTGGTTAATAAGTTTAGAAAAGGCATTGTGTTCTTTTTTAATTTCTACTCAGAATGAGTCCCCTAAAAATGCTGTGGTTGACATTTCATTTCCATTATCATGCAATTTTGTTCTCATTTTGGTGCCCTGGTATCACCCACTAGGGACAGAGAAAACATTGATATCTTTGCCAGTCATTTTAGATCTCTTGATACCTTTATGACTCTTTCAAACAAAAGGTTTTTATATCTCAAAGGTAAAATAAATTATGGTATAAGATTATTCTCTCTTTTCTTTCTGTTTATAGGGAAATGAAGGAACATTGCTAAATAGCAGGTAAGAGAGCCTCAAAGCTCTGAAAACTAACCTAGGGCGCTTTTTAAAATTAGTTTTTAATATAAAAATAAACAGTTATAGAGAGACCTGTAAAAAAATGCATAGATGCCTAAATTTCACTGTTACTGGATAAAGTTGTAAGTCTACCTTTCAAAAAGCACATCTTCATCACTTTTCACTACTTCCACAACACCAGGAAAAACAGGTAGCTTATAGCAATAATTTGACCTCTTTGGTCATTTTTAATGATATACTGTTGACTCAAGCAGATATTTTTCTATCTTGGAATTTTAATCTCTACTAATGCTTGCCAAGATGTTGTTTTTGTTAATTAACATTAAATTTCTACCATTTCTTTTTTATTTGTCCTTGTTTTGGTTGGGATAGAGTTAATTTTCCTCCTAGTAGCTGATATGATGCTGTGTTTTGGATTTCTGATGAAAACAGCATTGATAACCCACCGATGTTTCAGCTGGGGCAGAGCAGTGCTCACACAGAGCCAAGGATGTTCCAGCTCCTGGTGCTGCCCTGCCAGTGAGAAGGCTGGGTGTGCACCAAGAGCTAGGAAGGGGTCACAGCCAGGACAGCTGGCCTGGCCTGCCCAAAGGGATGTCCCATGCCACGTGGTGTTGTGCCGAACAGTAACTATGGGGTGGCTGGACGGGGTTGGGGAGGACTGCTGATTGTGGTCTGGCTGGGCATCAGTCAGTGGGTAGTAAGCTGTTGAATTGTGCATCACTTGCTTTGTACATTCTATTAATTATTATTTTATTGTTGTTGTTGTTATGATTTCCCTTCATTTTCTGTCCTAGTAAATTCTCTTTATCTCTCCCTCATCCCACTGTGTGTATGTGTGCATGTGTGTGAGTGAACGGCTGTGTGGTGCTTAGATGCCTGTGGGGTTAAACCATAACATGTTTTCTAATTTTACCAAATACATGTGAGTACTCAGATGACTTAGATAATTTCTCTCTCCAAAGACATTATTGTGCTGCTGAACCACAGTTTAATAGCTTCTCTTCATTCTGGAAAATTGAAAAACTCACATTCAGTGTATTCCTTGTCAATATTTTTGTACAATTTACCTTGGCTTAGGCTTACTATCTCTACAAGAAAATATTGAGGAGCTTTGACCCATTTTTGAGGAGTATAGAGCTCATTAGGATGTTGCTATTAACGGCCATATATAAAATCTTGATTATTTGTGGAACTCTAACAGATGGTGTGAAAAAGTATCTTCCTTTCATTCTGGAAAACATACAGCAATGGGGCTGCCAGAACATGGCAAAGACCTGAAGACTGGTGAATGGCTGGGAGATGAGTAAAAATCAATTGTTTGCCATTTACTTCAGTGTGATAATGTGAGTACATAAAATTAAGTCATCGAATATCTGGTTCTCTACAAACAGTGATTGTGGGGAGGGTTGTAACCCAATCCATAATCATGCCCTGACATTTTGGGTAGGTATTGTGCAGTTGTTTCGTTCTTGTGTTCTCTGGCTACCTACTTTTGGTCTGTCTGGAGGCAGAACACTAAACCATATGGACCTTCAGTTAGGTCTGACTTAGTATGAAGCTATTATGACGTTTTATTTGTACTTTGTACATGACTCAACTAATTTATTCCCCAAATGTATGTTACAACTGTCAGCTTTACTAACATTTCTACTCATTCAATCAGGACGTAGCACACACTTCACTTGATGATTTCTGCTTCACATCCGAACAGAGCTGCATCCAGAAATAGGAAGCATCCTTCAGGAACATCAGCATGATGCAGAAAAAAGGATGGAAACATCTTCACCCACGGTGGTAATACAGTGAATATACACTGGTCTCACATAGTTTACATATTGTGTTAAAATTCATCGATTTAGGATAAAAGCGGGTGGTCTCAGGGAACAGCTTGATAGTCTGTTGAAGAAATGAGATGTCCACCTTGCATTCAAGATATGGGTATGTATTATATGAATTAGTGAAAAAAAAGGGGCAGGAAGGCAGGGGGTGAGCAGGAGTGCTGCAGATAAAGTGTTGTAGGAGGTCTCAAGGTGCTGCCACCAGCTCATGGCTGCTGCTGCCGCACCAGCGTGGGGCCAGCACTCACACACCAGGGACCCTGAGGAAGGGGCCTTCTGTCCAGAGCACATAAGTATGTATATGAGGTGCTTTCAGGATTATTTGTGGGCCTCTTTGATGATGTCCCCTTCTACCCTCCCCCGTCCCCAAGAGAGAGAATTAGGCAATACCTTTTTGCACCATTTAGGGAGCTCTGTGTGTGTGTGTGTGTATAGGTATGTGTGTGAGCATATTTGAAATATGCAGCTCATACAGAGTGAATAGTAGGGCACGCACTGATTGTTTGTACTACAGCACACTGAACTGGCACACTGAGGAATTACACACGTAGCTGTATCCTGTGTCATTTAAAGTGTGTAACCATGAATATTTTACAATTCCACCTACTATGTGATCAATCAGATAACGAGTTATGCTATGAATTCATAGTTTGTATGGCCTAGCAGTGAAGGTCAAATGCAAAAGTTTGTTGAAGTGCCCCCAGTGAAAGGACAAGATCAATTGTTCTCACATTTTAATAAGTATTCATGCGGCTCGTTCTTTCCTTTCTGTCTCTCCCCATTCCCTCCCTGGCACTCATTTTAAACTAGACCATTTTCCTACCAGTGACCTTCAAAAAGAAGTTAAATTATTTATTTCTATTTTTAAATTTATTTTATTTTTTTAAGAGATACTCTTACAGAAGTTATTGTACTAAATATCTAAACATCATGAAAATCCTTTTAAGAGCAGAGCCATAGAGTAATGCAGTAATGCAGTAGTGTTTTTTTTTTTTCTTTTTTTAAAAATGACTGAATATTACTTTTCTGATAAACAATAAAAAAGGCTGAGTTAGAGAAAGCATTGATGTAGATTCAGTTATTATTTCTTTTAAAGTCAAAGGTGTGTTAAGAAGTAGAATTTACTGTAAATGCATACAGTGCAAGAGTTAATAGATGTTATCAGCTACATTTGCATTTCTATGTTGGGATTCCTACCTTGAGACAATACAGGACTGTAGCCACAGTCATAACAAGCAGTAGACAGATGGCAATGAGATTTTTTTATCTGACTTGGTGCCTATACCGGTGGCTCTCAGGATTGAAGCAGCTACTGGCCAACTGAAACAATACAGAACTGGAACCTTGTATCTTAAAGAAAAGGAATATATATGCTAGCTTACTGGAAAAGATTTCTGTCCCACCTGATTGATTCACCATTCTGTCTTTCCTTCCTGAGGCTCCTTTGCTCATCTAAGAAGTTCATCATTATTCTTTGAACAGTCGTTTCTTCAAATAAATAAAATATTAGGAAAGTCACTGCAAGCAGAAATGTAACTCTGCATTGTACTCATTCCTTTTGTTGTTTGACTTGAAGGAGGTTTCGTGAGGGTTACATCTTTCCAATTAGCATACAGTAGGAAGGATTTTCTCAAATAAGACATGGTTCTGTGGTGACACAAAGCTGGCCAGCTTTCTAAGTAAGGCACTGTTGTAATTAAAGTGGAAAAGCAAATCCTTTTTATGAAACATTGAAGGTTTGAAGTTTATTTCATTTTACAGCAAAAGAGACCAGGGTTTCACAGAGGAAGAAAGACTTCACGCTATCTACTACTGAGTATTTAAAGCACGGAGTGAAGATGGCTGAAGTAGATTCATTGCTTTACCTCTTTTGGAGCAGAAGGGTTTTTATTAATTTTTCTCCATTCTGATTCAAGCAATTGTCATTTAGGATCTGACAGATTCTTTCCACAACCTTTCCTTTCCCAGCTCCAAGCCTTCTCTGTAAGAATTCATCCTAGCAAATGTTTAATTGAAATTGATTCATTTTCACAAAACATTTAGCTTCAACCAAATTGCATTTTTCCTAGCAGAAAAAAAAAAAAAAAAAAAAAAAAAAAAATGACAGGTTGTAATTATATTCTGTACATAGCCATTGGGAAGAAAGCATACAGGATCACAGTGGTAAATGAGGGAGTCTGAGTTACTCACAAAATTTTTATTCTCCTGCATAGAATAATAGTAAACCTCATCTATCTTAGAAAGACATGGAACAAATCCATACACCAGGCAATATCTGTGTCTCTGTTTACAGTGGTCGCATAAAATGATCAGTATTGAACATTCAATGGAAGCAGATTGCATTCATAGCATAATTAGGTTGTTTGCCCTTGAATAAACCGATTTCTAATAAGCAGTGAATTGGTATGCTTATTCTCAACTTCTCCAAAATATACATGCTGCTTGTTAATTACAGCTCACCTGTTCATATGTCAGGGTAAGTTTTACTCATGAAATACTCCCATGGGAGATTTTAGTGAGGAAAGGAGCTATGCTAGTGCTCAACCCTTAAAAAAATCTCACACATTGGAATCAGTGGTTGAGATTTTTGTCACGGAATTGTGTTTTATGTTGGTTTTAGGTGTTTTAATTTTCCTCCCCTCTACCCCTTCTCTCATTCTTGGCAGGGGACTATATTTTTCCCTCTAAATGCAGACCTTGCTATAGTTATTCCAGTGATGCAGTCTGAATACAAACCCAGTAAGGTTACATGTGAGTATACGAAGACTTGCTTCACAATAAAAGCATAGTTTTGTATATCATACAATGTTCTTGTGGTGAGTTTGTGCCAAAACTAATAAGCTGGTTCCTTAATGAATGGATCAGGTTAGCAAAGCTTCAGGGCACTGTGAGCCTGGGATTGCTCAGCTGGCTTGTTGGCTTGATGGTAAACAAACTTGCTCAAGCAACAGGTTTTCTGCCAGACTACTGTACTGATCTCTGCCTCCCGGAGAAAGCCATATTTCTACACTGGCTGTAAGGCAGGGGAGAGGGGGTGAAGGGAGGCATTTGGGCTGTCTGTCCTGCAGTGGGTGAGGGTGGGCACACGTGAGACTGCATCTCAAGGTGGTAAACAAAAGAGACAATCCAGCCAGGATTGGTACCCTGAGCCTCATGTCAAGGCATCACAGGCAGCCTGTGAGGTGACCCTGTCGTGCAGCATACAAACTACCTCAGGGGCTAAAGCTCTCTCCCGGCTGTTTTCTGCAGTGTCTCTTCCCTGTCTACTTGGTGTCAGTTCTGAAAGCCCATTTCTTTTTCCATCTTCTTCCCCAGAAGGAGCTGAAAGTGGTTTCTCTTTTATGTGTAGAAGTCAGGAGCAAGTTGGCAAGAAGCAGTCTCTCCAGCCATCTCTACTTTGGCTGTTCTGCATATATATTGCATGGGTTCACTTGTGGCTGCAAAAGCTAGCTCAGGCAGCCAGTTATCTACACCACTTTTTCCTTGCTCCTCTTGTGGGCATAGCATTTCTAAAAACATATTATAAACTCGTGTATAATCAGGCAATCTCCCCCTAACTGTTTTACTGAATAGTTAGTCAATATTAAGAAGGTACTCACATTTGGATGATGCCAACTACATGGTGACAAAGAAAAGTCTGAACTTTGCAGCACTGATAATGGTGGTGTTAAGGGATGTGGTTTAGTGATGGGACTCAGTAGGTCAGGCTCACAGTTGGATTTGATCATCTTAAAGGTATTTTCTAACTTAAATTATACTACTGTTTCTACAGGTTTATAGAATATATGTAACTGAAGGTTAATTTTTAAAATACACTCAAATATATATTTATTAACATAATTTTTAAATGCATAATAATCAAGTTGTCATCTACCGTCTGTTCTTGTCCTGGCCAAGGTGTCAACTCTGGTAAGTTATGCATGATCTTACATGCTAGGGATTTGTATGTTTAAATTCTTCAGCTTCTGGATAACTTCAGGGAATAACTTTGAACATTTACCTACTCACTGTCTTATACAAGAAGGTTTACCACATAAGATAATCTTATGACCATTGATCTAAAATGCCTTTGAGCGTATTCACACCTTTAGCATCACTTTCTGCTCATCTTTACCACTTTTTTTATTATTAGTTGCATTTTTTTTTTGCTTTCCCACCATTTACTTTTTTTGCTAGCTATTGCAGTGTTTTTCTGTAGTTCTGCATTTGTAGCTACTTCTAAAATCTTCACTGGCTGCCATTTTTTTTCCAAAGCATTTCTTTCAATGAGCTGTAGAATTTGCTATGTTTTCAAATCAGGGAGATATACTATTTTCTGAAACAATACAAACCACTCTCTTAAGATCTTGTTTTACAACAATCATATGTTAATTCACAGTATGAGTGTTTTCCCCACTGCAGTCTGAGTTTTCTCTCTCTCCATATTCAATACGACTCTCTTTTTTATCAAAATGATATAATGAAATACAAGAGATCATATTAAATTATGTATCAGTGTCTAAATTGCAAGTCATAAAGCTTCTTTCATATTCAAGGTGATATACATGGCCTCTCAGTGTAGCTTTCTCTTGAGCAGTTCCCATAAAGGAATTTAGTTCTTTGTTCACTATGCATGCAATGCGTATTTTGTTTGTCTTTAAGTAGCTTCAGTTCTTTGACTGCAGGCTTCTGCAAAATGTTTTAATTTCAAGCATAATAGCCCTGTTCAAGAACAGAATGCTGCTAAGGTTTTATTTCCTCTTTAAGACTTTGAGTAACCTTTCATGACAACTGTGTCAACTCATTCCAACAGCATTTTGCAGATATCTCCTTTTAGCGTTTAGCACTGTTTTCCTTGTTCATGTTCCTTAAGGAATACTAACCAGGGACACTGCTCAGTTTTCTGTCCATTGGTCAGAAACAGACAATTTGGTGTGTTCTCATTCTATTCTTTCTGATACTGCTTTATTTTATTAATTGGTTGATTAATTTATTAATAATCCTTTGTTAAAATCACCTAACAGTCTTTTCCTCAGGTCTTGATTTCTAAGACCATTACTATTTAACTTTGGATTAATGATTTCATAAGAATTTCATTTTCAACAGGATTTGGACTCTTTTTTTTCAGATTTGTTATAAAGGCTTCATAAGTTTCTTCCCATCCTAGTGTTCTCAGATGAAATTGCTCCTTTTCAGAAATAAGTTTCTCTAAGATAGCAATATTTTCAAATTTTATAGACTAAACTGACAACTGATTTCAACTTTAATTTCACGATAGGCTGTTAAACAGCTTCTGAGTCTCTGAAAGGTTATGTTAAAAAAAAAAAAAAAAGTGTGTCTCCTCCTGACTCCATAAGGAGACAAAAATCTTACTTTAATTTCTTCTAGTTTTCTGCTGTACTTCCTAGATTGCATAGATCCATGTTCCTTTCAATCCTTATCATGTTTCTTTTGTTCTGTTTTTAGATTTGTTCTTCCGCTTTTTCCTTATACCAAATATCGCCTGACAGGCTATGCAGGGACAGAGGGTCATCATTTACAACTGCTAGGCAACTCATAATACAGGAGTGAGATAACTATGATGAGGCCTTGAACCAGCAGGCAGAGCTGTCTAGACATTTATTATTATTATTATTATTTTTCTGACAGTGAGCTTCCCAAGGAAGATCAAAAGACTTTTATGTTAAAGAAAACTTTTTTTTTTTTTTTTTTTCCAGGCCATAAACTAGTTGATTCAACTTATATATATATATATATATATATATATAAAGACAAGCCATGTTAGACAAAAAAGGAGAATAAAAGCTTTATAACCGACTCTTTTCCTAACTGCACTGTCCTTGTAGAAGGCTTTATGTTTCCAGGCTGGGCTTTGGCCAACTTTTGGCTTCCTGCATTGTAGCAAACCCTATTCAGCTCCCTCTGAGAGACCAAGAAATTCTTTCTAATGCTAGGCTTTTTGCACTCTGCATGTCCCAACATTTTCTAAATTTCAGCATCATTTATAGACTTCTTGCTCCTTACTCTGTTACTTTTCATCCAGCACCTTCAGGAGGCTCAGTGCTTTCTTCCACTGGAAAGGTCCACCTGACCCAGTATGATGGTTTTACTCAAGTGGGCAGCCGAGCTCCACCACAATCGCTCTCTCACTCCTCCCCTCCTCAAAGAGGAAGGGGGAGAAAAGACAACACAAAGACCTCGAGGTTTGAGATGAGAATGATTTAATTAAAGGGAAGGGGAATGGGGAGAAAAACAAAAGAAACAACAAGGCCACGCGGAAGCACAGAGAGAAAGGAAAAAAAAAAAAGTTATTCTCTACTTCCCATCAACAAGCGGTGTTCAGCCACGTCCTGGGAAGCAGGGCCTCAAAATGTATACTGGTTGTTCAGGAGAGAGCCTCCCCCACGAGAGCCCCCCTTTTATTGCTGAGTGTGACATCAGGTGTTATGGAATATCCCTGTGGTTGGTTTAGGTCAGCTGCCCTGGTGATGTCCCCTCCCCATCAATTGCCCACCCCCAGCCTGCTGGCTGTTGGGGGCTTGGAGGGAGTACTGATGCTATGCCAGCACTATGCAGCAACAGACACAACACTGGAGTGATACCAGTGCTGTTCCAGCTATGAGTGCAGAGCACAGCACTGTGTGGGCTGCTGCAGGGAAAGGTGACTCCATCCCAGACAGACCCAACACACCCAGTCATCCTCTTTGTTTTAAAATAACAACATATGCAAATTTAGAACAGGCGAAACAGAGAGGCAATTTTTATAAAAGATGCAGAAGCTTGTCTCTGTCAAGTTGCTAAAAACCATCAGTGATTGCAGCAGCGCTCTCAAACAGGCCTTTCCAGCCTCTCCAAGACAACTGTACAGCCAGGTTAATCATGATATACTGGTACCTTTCATTGTAGTTGAAAATATGGATTTGTTCTGCAATTGCATAGTTTTACAGTTTGATTGATGATGTTAAGGAAAACCTTTCCTGTCTATTTCCTTTCTCATTTTCTGGGATCTGCAAAATAGAAGTGGTGATGTGAAAAACACAGCATATTTAAGCATCTTCTGTAGGTGTGTCCCAAATCCCACTAGATCATTGCTTTAAGCAGCATAGAATTGCTGAATGGTTTGGGTTGGAAGGGAACTTAAAGACACCTAATTCCAACACCTCTGCCATGGGCAGGGATACTTCCCATCAGACCAGGCTGCCCAAAGCCCCATCCAGACTGGCCTTGAACACTTCCAGGGATGGCGTATCCACAGCTTCTCTGGGCAACTTGTTCCAGTGCCTCACCACCCTCTGAGTAAAGAATTTCTTCCTTAATCTACATCTACCCTTTTTTAGTTTAAAGCCATTACTTCTTGACCTATCAATACACTTCCTGATAAGGAGTCCCTGTCCTGCTTTCATGTAGGCCTCATTTAGATATTGGAAAGTTGTTATAAGGCCTCCCCAGAGCCTTCTCTTTTGCAGGCTGACCAACCCCAGTGCCCTCAGCCTCTCTTCATAGTAGAGGTGCTCCAGCCCTCTGATCATCCTCATGACCTTCCCCTGGACTTCCTCTGGGGGCCCCAGAGCTGAGCACAGTACTCCAGGTGGGGTCTCATGAGAGCAGAGTAGAGGAGAAGACGGGTACTTATATTTAGTCCAGCCTACCACATGGCTTCACGCAGTGCTGACTGAAGTGGAAAGGGCAGGAACATACCCAGGGGGAAGCTTTTCAGCAGCAGCATGGACCTGGATTAGCATAAACCACTTGTGAAAACACATCCCAGTTTAGAGTCATGAAACCTACTGACTCCAACCCTAGGGATGACTATTCCCGAAGTGCATGGAGGGGGTCAATTCCTGTGTCAATGATCCTCATCTCTTTTGGCTGAGTGCACGCAGCCTTCAATCTAGAAACCATACAGATGCCCTATCATGGTATATTAGCTCTTCCTAGACAAAACATCAATGAATGTGTATAACTTCCAGGACGAGGTAATTTTCAGCTAGTTAGTGTGGAGCATAAGTAGAGGAGCTTATGTTATGTCTATCTAAATATGCTTCCCTGAATTCACAGAGAGTCGAAGGTTTCTACTTTGCCTTTGTATTTTTTGGAAATGTGATTAAGCTCTTAAGACATTTTGGTATTTTAGATTTTTTTCTCAGGATTTGTTTCATCTTTGTTTACATTGAAACATATTTCTGGCTCCCTTCTTCCCCCCTTCCCCCACTTAGTGTTTTTGTTATTGTTGTTTAGTGTTTTGTTTTGTTTTTAACTAACATTTTACTGATTGTTACAGCAAAGAAGAAGAAAACTCTACAACTAGAAATTTGTGATTTTTGTTAAATATTAACATTGATGCTACTTAGCAGGGTGTTTTTTTATTTGGTTGATTGTGGGTTTTTTTGTTTGTTTTGGTTTGTTTGTTTGTTTTGGATGATTTTATGTTTTTCTTCCATGGTGAAAAGGATACCTGTTATTAAAAGGTAAAGAAGTTGAAGGTTGTATAAGATGAAATTGTCAGTGGAAGAACGTTTCTCTTATGCTCTGTGAGCATCTACTTCACTTTGTGATGAAACGTGTACTGCAGAAATGTTTCAATTTCTCAGAATAAAGGTACTCAGATGATGCTTTGAAAAATATTTTAATTACTTAAATTTAATGATGAGCACTGGAAAAAAAAAAAAAAAAAAAAAAAAAAAAAAAAAAGTCCATGCTGTGCATGGACCAATTTGTGTGCTTGAATGTGGTGATTAACATCCATGGTAGAGAATCTGCATCTTCCTTCTAGACATTCAGGTGGTTCCTGCTGAAAAATTGATGAAATTGTGTACATAGATAAGAGACACTACTAAATAGTCAATAGAAACTGTTCCTGCAGATGCAGAAAAGGTCATGTAGGACTTCTGTATGTAAGAGGTGTTTTTAATGCAGTTTAACATAGCCAATTTTCATGGACTGTGCATGTGCTAGAGTGGTGCATGTGCTATGAGCTGAGCAGAGCAGTAGCTCAGGGAGATTAGCCCAGCCTAGCTGAAGATGTCATGGCAAGGATCATTGCATCAGAGGCTCCCAATGACCATTCAGTTTAACAGACTCAATCCTCTCTCCCCTGCAAGCACAAAGATGTCAAAACTAAATTAGTTTTTTAATAATTGTTCTGCCTGTTCATGTCTGTGTAATAGATTGCAGGTATACTACTGTGATTTGAGCAATAGTCTGGGCAGACTGTCAAAAGAGTTTTGGGGCTGATTGGCATCTAGCAGTGGATTTTTAAATTTCAGGAGGATAGGGAATTGGAAACTGAGAGGACTTGATTTTCCAAACTGTGAGCTGTGAAGTGTTAAGAACTTTTCAATATTTACATGACCAGGTGAAAGTTGATTGATCTGTGAAAATCTGGTGCTAATGGCTGCAGTCTTCCTGTTGCGGGTCACGCCTGCCTCCAGGTTGAACAGTCAGTTACAATGTCACTCTACTAACCAGTTACGGTGAATGCAAGCTGTTTGGTGTAAACTTGTGAGGCTGTCGTCTGATCAATGAAAAAAAAAAAAAAAAAAAAGTAGTTATGAGAGAACTCATTAAAAGGAGCAATATTTGAATTGAAAGGTGATAATTACATGTCTTTTAGCATTTATTTCCCGTGTTTGACATATTTTTTTTTTCTAAAAAAATTGTTGTTTCTGAAATATACTATAAATTAATATATTAATTGTTGGCTATCATTTTCAATTGGGAAAAAGTGCCTTCTGGTTAATATATGGCACAGAAAACCCTGTGCTTGCTGCCTGGATGTACTTACTGCACACAGTAAACAATTATAAAATGCTCCATTGTATGACTGTTTCCTCTCTTCTCTGAACAGAGTTATTTTTAAAACTATGTATTGATTTCCTTCTTTCCACTTTAAAACTCCCCGGAAACGACCTCCACTGTCCTGCAAGGACCCCTGTTTATAAATGGTGGCTCAGTTTCACAGTCAATTAAAAGTCTCCTATTGATCCCTAAAGGACCACTGATGAGTTCCTCAGGGACCTGGGGCCAGAACAGGAAGCACCGCTGTAATGAGCACCCTTTGAAAGAAATACTGTGTGAAATAAAAGAGAGCCTGCAAAATGTCCTTAAATTTATATTTCTATCAAGGTTTCAGATAAAGCATACAAGTCTCCTGTACTTTAATTACATTTTTGTCATTCCATAATAGTTCACTTAGGATACTGGTGTAAGAAACCAGGAGAATACAAAATCACAATCACCTTGTTATAATAGTTTCTGTGGAATCCTCCCCATTTCAGTCCAAAAAAATTATTTTGATTCCTCCCTTGAGAAAATATCACTGTGGGAGAATGTCCGTAAGCATCTGGATTTCTCAGCCTGAGTGTATTTCTGCTAAAATATAACTTTCCTTAGCTGCTGCTTCTCCCTGTCACTCCTGGTAAAGGTATTGAGAAGTTGTCTAAAATAACAGAGATGGAGCTACACAGGGTGGACTAATGCATTTTCTAGTAGGGCTACTGCAGGGCCAGCATTAAAAGCCACATACATTTTACTGAAATGCTTTTTGCCCAGCTCAATAGATGTCAGAGCTGCATAGGAAAGACTGAAAGTAAATATTGCATGTGGAAAGGGCACATAAAGGAGTTCAAATTTTGGAGACTTAAATGTTCCACAAGTCTTACATTTATGGAATTTATTTTTTTTTTTCCTTTAATGTGAAGAAAATGCACAATTATTATTAACTAAAAGGAGTTATTGAAAGGGCAAATGGACTTTCATACGAGGTTGCGTATTTATGTTTCTTTTTAAATTGACTGGGAATATCTGCCATTAAAATTAATTTATATAATGTTAGCTAATCTTCCATTAACCATCTAAAAGGAAATTGCAGGGAGAAGTGTGTTGGTCTCTTTTCTCAGGTGACAAGTGGCAGGACACTTTGGTGCAACAGCCTCAAATTACACCAGGGGAGGCTGAGATTGGGTATCAGGAAGAATTTCTTCACAGAAAGTGTGGTTAGGCATTGGAACAGGCTGCCCAGGGAGCTGGCAGAGTCCCCATCCATGGAGGAATTTTAAGTGATGTGTGGATGTGATGCTTAGGGAGATGGTTTAGCATTGGAATTGTAGAGTTAGAGGAAGTGAGTATCTTGAAGTTCTTTTCCAACTGAAATGATTGTGTGTCCTCTTTCTGAGTTTTGCCTGTCATGCTGTGAGGCATACCAGTGAGGAATGTTGGTTCTTTGGAAACTGTGGATTTTTTAATCTTCACATCACTAAGTATATGATTTCACATGTGCTAAAAATAGTTTTTCAAGGTGTTTCTTTTGAAATTAAATGATAGAGACAATTATCCCACAGAAAGATTATTTTCAGAAGCTTTGTAAAAATGACAATTTTCATTTACAGTAACTCTCATATATCAGCTGTATTTTGGTTCCAGATCAATTGAAAAATCATCCCTAACATTTCAAAATGAGTCTGTTCGGTACGGTAATTGGCTCTTGGCATGGCAAAGTGCAATACTGTTTAAAAAGCATGTTATGTGGATTCTAATACTTTTCCACTATATGAACAATGTAGATACCACTGTTAAGTCTGGGACCTCAAAAGAAGAATCATATTTACAGATTAACCAGGATCAATAGAGTTATGTGGACAGAATCCAGTAAAACGTCACTTTTATTCTTTCTTATGATTGTTAGAGAATGCTTGAAACTATTTTAACAAATATGAGACTATAGGCACTTTCTGCTGCTGGGAAATGCACAATGTTTACATGCTGACTAAACAGCATTTTAGATTTGGTTGTGAGTTTAAAAGTGTTTAAACTACAGCAGTTTATGTTCCTGGGTGTTGTAACTCACAGGAGGTAAACTTAATTTCTCAGTGTTTTCACCTTTCATGGGGACAGAAACCAGCATATCCCTACTTAGTCTGGAAGTCCTATGGCTGAAGTCCTCACCAGATGGGAAATCTCATGGCTCCAAATTCACTGTACTTGGAGAAGGGATTGGGAAACAGCTGAGAAAATGAATTTATTCTTTGTTATGTGTGGTTCTTAGAAAATTTACATGACACAGTTTTTGTAAGTATGGCAAGTGAAATCAAGAGAATGTGAAGCTGACAGTCATATGTCTATATGACTGTTAAAAAGCTTATATACATATATATACATACTTATATAATACTTATATACATAACCTTTTAAATACTCGACTCACAGGCTGTGGTGGTAAAATCTGTGAGCAAGCAGTGAGGAAATGAACAGCAAAATGCAATACCTTTAACAAATTACAAGTCCCTTTTCAGTCTATTGAGGTTGACTGCATTGGTTTTGATGTTTTCAGCCCACCAGGAATGGTAAAATAAAGCAGAATCCCCTTTCAAAATCCTTACAGAATTTTAAGCGATACTACCAATACTAGCATCAGGGACATCTTTGTATTTAGATAGAGCCCAAAATGTTTCTGGAATTGATTATGTTCAGGGATGCCCAGAAACATCTGCCCGGGGACACTTGCTGCTGCATCTGTCCCTGACTGATGGAGGTGTTCTGCCAGGTCCTCTGTTCCAACTCCTGGTAATTGCCTCTTGTGTAACAAGACTATGTTCCTACTATGACTCCGTTTTTACCTGTCAGTTTTCCCTTTGCCTGTGAGGCCTGATTTAAGAGGCTGTCAGGCTTGGAAGTGCCCACCAATGCCACTGCACTGGGGACCCAGTGCTGTGGAGGGGCACAGCCTCATCCCCAATCCTAACTACAGAGATACAGCAGCCTGACAGGGCTGAGGATTGTGGCATCAGAGCAACCACAGACAACATATCTCTGTTGTACAGTCACAGTCTTTAAGATGAAAAAAAGCATAAGGGAAAGTTGGCACATTCAGGTAAAGGCCAGTGTCTTGGGATATGTAGTTTAGTTCATGCTTTGAAAGTGAGGTAGTGAGAGACAGAAACAAATGGGTAGTTGTTAAGCTGATCTGATCATCAGTGTTTTTTCAAAGACAAGCAGTAAAATACCAGAAACACAGAAAAATGTAATTGTTTATTCCAATGCTTAACAGACCTTTTCTGTTCAAAGAAAAGCGGAAAACAAAGAATAGAGGAATGCCTGTCACAAACTACTGAACTGTCTAAAAGAACATAATATTTTATAAGAATAAATCATTTAACTCCTCACATTTCCAGTAGTTAAATGATGACACTATCTACTTTCTGCCTTGCTTGCTTGTTTTTAAGCAGTTTTTTTCTTATCATTTGTTTTTTCTGTATCACAGTAATATTTTAGTGTGTGTCATTAGAATACAATAGCTGTGGTATTTTTGGTCAAATTCTAAAATATATGTTATCAGGGTTAGCTTTCAAGATTTAAAAAGTGTCATGACATTTGGTAGCATGTTTGAAGATTATAGCCTATAAATGATCATGAATAATTTAGTTCAATTTAGTTTAAATGGTGCCTCACTGAATTGAAGGGTGTAGCGCGTCTAGATGGCAAACAATTGTAAGGCAGGTAAATGCATATACATACAGAACATGGCTCTAAAGAAATGCCTGAGTGACATTCTGACACGTTAGCTCTAATATTTGTATAGCATCATAATTTAAATTCTGAAATTGATTAAACCAGTCTATTTTTTTAAATGTATATATATTAAGCATTTTAAAAGGCAATGGTTAAAAAAGTCCAGGAAATTTGAGAAAAAAATAGAAAAAGGTAAATCTTTTTTGGTCTAACCAGACAAAAGAAAATGAAGATTGCCTCTCTCTCCTTCTCTCTCGGTGAAAACACATCTGAAGTAATTACATATTTTAGGTACCATATTGCAGGCATGTAGAAGAATATTATCATTAGAATGACAAATGCTTGCACTGTTAAGAATGGAAAAATTAGGCTTGGATTCTTTATGAAAGGGGAGATTAACAGGAGCCATTATGGAGGTGTTTACTGTTCTGGGGAAAGTAGAGCGGATACAGATGCAACAAAACTGCTGGAAAATATATGAGTTTTGAATATGTCATTTCCTTACAAAGAAAATTTTTGGTGTGAAAGTATTTTAAAGCTTTGAAACCCTGAATATGTCAAATGTAGTTTCACACACAAGTAGAGACTTGCATGCATGGGATCTCTAGTTTAGCATGGAGTCCCAGGTAATGTGGGACTGCATGAGATATTGTGTTTCACTGACCTTCGACATTGTGCCAAAGCCCAGACCGTTGAATAGAGCTGACATGACTTCTGCTTCTTTTATAGTTAGAAGGATGTCTTAGTCCACATGGTGCAGACACATGACTTACCAAAATTCTTTGATCTCATTCAAGTCCACTGAAAAGTAGGATGTTCTAAACAGTTCTGTCTATCACTCCTGGCTAGTACCTATAAGTTGGCCACTGTTTGACCCAACAGGCACCAGATAATTAGCTGACTTCATAAGATAGTTCTTGGGAGTCTCAAGATCGGTCCCCCTCCTTGCTAAAAAAAAATGAGTTAATAATGCCAATATTGGGCAACACAGTAACTTTTTAGGTCTTTTAGGTCTTAGAAACTGGAGATTTCACCTGCTATTGTCAGACTTCCATCCAGGATCAAATGGTACTCTTCACTGAGAAGCAAAATAGCAGCTGTTGACAGCATCTTATATAAAGCCAACATCCTAGACTTGAGACAATCTGGAGGTCATAGATTTGCTTCAGACTGAGTAATACTTGTGGTTGGTTACTTGCTGTTAATAAATGGAGAATATGTCTCCATTCAAATTAGCTTGGACCTGTCCCTTGCTTTTGGCATTGCCCACAATGACATAAGGTCCTACCTGATGGAGATGGCATGACAGAGAAGACTGATACTA
This sequence comes from Oxyura jamaicensis, assembly GCF_011077185.1. Taxonomy (NCBI): domain Eukaryota; kingdom Metazoa; phylum Chordata; class Aves; order Anseriformes; family Anatidae; genus Oxyura; species Oxyura jamaicensis. The sequence goes on from NC_048893.1 coordinate 98,603,506, forward strand.
AAACAATCTGGTTTTAGATTGATTTTTTGAATTTTTTTAAGCAAAATTTCATAGAGCTATAGGAGCCAGTGAGATATTTTGAGTTGTGACATCAATGATTCACAGATGTAATTTTGTTTGCTTATCCTTCCCAGTGCAGGAAAATGTTTTTTCCAACCTAACCCAGGTACTGGCTCATGCCTGTCAGCAGGTGAACACCTAGTTGAAACCAAACCACAAGTCTGAGCTCCTGCTGGGTGGCAAAAGTGCACAAATAGGCCATAGTAAGAATCAAAAACTGGACATGCAGTAGAAGTACTGTTGCTGTTCTGGTGGCATATCCTATTTGACTTAGAACAAGAAATATTAAGTATGTCATTAGAATGATGGTGTTTTTGCAATTTCTAGAATGGCAGAGTAAAAGTGAAGTGCTGAAGTATCGTGTGTAAAGATCTAAACTTCTGGAAGCCATCCAAACCAGGCTTACCCTTTGGGGTTTGTTCATCACTAGTATTGTTCATACATTTCTTCCTGAACAGCAGTTTTTACTGCTATCTAGGCTGGATGTATATAGCATCATGTTTCACAGAAAGACAAGTATAAAAAAGTGTTCATAGTGTTCATCTTTTTGTCAACTTACAAGCTGCCAGCACTGCATTTTAGCTGGTGAAAGAAAGTTTTTTTTTTTTTTTTTTTTTTTTTTTTTTTTTTTTTTTTAATAGTATTCAATGGGATTTTTTCTACTATGGAAATTTATTGAGGTTTACTTTGGAAAATGGGTTATCATTTATAAATAAAAGTTACATAGTCCTGAATATCAATCTGAATATCCTTAAAAGCAAAAGCACCTTAGTTCAAGTACCTAGAATTGACAGGATAGCTCTAAATTCTATTTCTAATAGCTGAATGGAAATAAAGCAGTGATGCAAGCATTCTCCTATTCAGTCAAGGGGAAAACATCCTTTGTCTTAAAATGTAGTGAGATCAACTCAGTTGTCTTATACATATCTAGATTTCTTTGTACACCTGATTAATTCTACTTATATTTCATCTTGACAAGATGCATGATTGCAGAAAAAATATTCCTTATTTGTGTAGATAATATAGGACTTGTTTACGTGAGCATTCTGAACAGGAATGGTAATGGGACATAAACCTAATTTTTAAAAAATCCAGTGGTAATAAGAGGTATTATAAGAAATGTGAGGGAATAAACAAAGATAAATAATATCGATCACATAAATTATATAAATATTAATCATAAATGCTACAGATACTGATCATAAAATGGGGAATTAAATTTGTTGGTTTACTTATCTTTTTTTGAGTCATGCAAAAAATGCAACAATTTTTCTTACTAGTTTTAAGCTTCCTTCCAGCCTAGTAATCTTTAAAAATAGAAACCCTGTAATCAAGACTAAAGTTTCACAACTCACATATATGTTGCAGCTTAACTATAACACGTGCTGCAAGACAAACTCATACCAAAACCATCAGTTGGTAACAGCAGGTACAGAACTTGGCCTTTAACATCCCTGGTCTTCCTTGCCCTCCATCTTCTGCCAACCATCTTCTTTCACTCTCTGGTCCCAAAGAGAAGTAAAGCAGTCCTCCTGCTCATGAGTAGAAAGCAGAATGAGGGAAAGAACAATCTTACAATTATGTCTTTATGCACAGATTTTCACTATAATTTGTGCTTAATACCGATTGAGAAACCTCATCAAGGCTGAGCCAACTTTTTAATGTGTGTGCTTCTGGATTACTGTGGTTCTTTTTGTGCTTCAACACTGGCATGCAGTCACTGAATACTTTAGGCAAGGGGGAACTGGTGAGGGACAGGAAATTTTAGAAAACTCCAGAGAGCAGGAAACATCCTTAGCAGATGATTCCTCCAAGATGGGCCAGCACTTATTGCAAAACGTGTCAAATCCTGCAAAATAGGCCAGGGGGAAGCCTCAGCATCTGGGACCAAATCTTGCTGAATTTCTAGAGAAGCCTCCACCAGATTTACTGATTTATTTGCAGTTACTATTAATTACCTGCTGTGTGTGCAAGTATATAATGTTACTACTATGCCATAAATTATTATAACAACTAATTAATGCCTGCTTTTGGTTGTAGATTGCAATGTGTTCGCCGCAGGGCCGCAGCGTGAGGCGATGCCGGGGCTGCCCCGTGCCGGCCCCACCGCAGGGCACGGCCGGGCCCCGCAGCCAAGATGGCGGCGCCTCACCTCGGGGGCAGCCTGGGGAAGGGAGGGCAAACACGGCGGTGCGAGGAGTGGCCCTGCACAGACAGCAAGGGGAAAGGAGGAGGGCAGGAGGTGCCCCAGGCGCCGGAGCAGAGGTTGTCCTACAGCCCTGTAGAAGGACCACAGACAAGCAGGTATTTTTGTGCAACCTGTGTAGAGGACTACATGGAGCAGGTATCCATGCTGCAGCCTGTGGAGGACCCCACACAGGAGCAGGTATGTCCTGAAGGAGTTGCAGCCTGTGGAGCTGGGCGAGGGGAAGGGATCGTCAGGGAAGAGCTGTTATGGATGGCCCAGACACTATCCCCCACCCCCCTGTGCTGCATGGGGAGGGAAGGCAGAGAAGTGGAGAATGGAGGGACGCTGAGCCTGGACAAGAGGAGTGGTGTTTTTTTTATTATTATTATTTTTGTTTGTTTTGTTTTGTTTTGTTTGTTTTGTCTTTGTTTCTCACTACCAAATTCTACTTGACAATAGATTAAAGTAGTCTTTCCCCAAGTCAAGCCTGTTTTGTGCAGGCCAGTATTTGGTTAGTGATCTCCTCCAGGTCTCCCTCTCCACCCACAAGCCTCTTCACTTTATCCCCCCCCCCCGGTCCTGTTCTGCTCAGAGCTGGGCAGCTGGCCTAGGTCTCCCCACTTCTGTATGGCTCGCTGTGGAAAGATCTGGGGGCAGGAAAGATAATGGACTTACCAGAAACCTACAATTCTAAGGAAAATGTTGAGGATATTAAATATACTCCAAAGAGATTGCATCCTATCAAAAATCAGCCTGTCTGCCCTTCTGAATAACGCATGTTTCCCTTCTCTTACTAAGGCAGAATACGTTTTAAAGACATTTAGTATATTTTTCACTGAGCAGTTACCATTTGTTCTAGATCCCAAATAACAATAGAATTAAACAGAAGACATGTTTAATAAAAGTCATTGAGTTCAGGTGGAACTGATATATTGAGTTAAATATGTGGATTATACCGCTTACGAAGTGTAGCATGTTTTGAAATGCTTTGTCTGCCTGAATTTTCCTCTATTTACATTGAAAAATACAGCGTAACATATAAGAACTTTCTAACCAGAGCTACCATATGCGAACAGTAAAAAAAAATAATACAAAAACTGCACAGAGAAATACTGTAATTCTGCTCACTTGTAACCTTCCATCTGTGTTTAATACCAGTAAGGTATACCCAAGGGGAAAGGAAAGTGACATCTAATATGCGGTGAAAGACTACATTTAGTTCAGTGAAGATTGTCTCAATATTTTGCAGTTTCCGAGTTACATTTCTCGGTAGAATGAATATCTCCGTAATGTGAAGGCGTTACAGAGATAAAACAGAGACGCCAGTTCCACTGAGTTACTGTGAACAGTATCTTGTTCTTTCTAATGTATATATGTATACATTTTGCTTGCAATCTGTAATGCGAAAAAATAGCTTAATCTTTAAATATATTTAATAACATATTTTTATAATTTAGTTGAAAAGCAGGTTGGATTATATATATTTCTTAAATAAGAAAGTTGTTCTGAGCCATTAACATGTTATCTGTAAAGATGAGGTTACACATCTCTAAAATTTACTAGATGAAGACAAAAACAGGCACTGGCTGAAAACTAGGCAGTTAAGTTGAAACTAATAGTAAGACATAATATTGGCAGTTACAGCAGTTAACTGCTGGAATAGGATAGGGAGAGATATGGTAAAACCTCTTTAGCGCAGGGTGTTCAAATTGGCAGTGGGGTGTCTTTCTGAAAGATTCAGTGTAGTTCAACCATGAACTGAATTTGATGCAGGAATGGCTGAAATAAATGCTACGGCTTCCTTGCACATAATACCAGACACCATTCTCAAAATGACTGCTTCTGGTTTAAACATCTGTGAGTTTCTCTGTGTCCTGCACGTGCACGAAGAGATGGCATAAAAGTGTGTGGTCAGGAAATGAAATTATCACTGCCATAGGTATCGGAAAAAATGCTGTTAAATACATTAAATTGTTGCAAATCAGCAAACTCAAACACTATTCAGAGGTTTAAGGAAATATAAGAGAAAAATTGTTGGGCTACCGCCACAATTTAACATGCAGTTTACGTTGTTTGCAAGAAGGTCAAGTTGTTTTCATAAAATGTGCTTGAAGATGTCAGAAAGATGTCCAAATAAATACAATTAGCTTCCAGTAGCAAAAGAGAGATCTGAAGTGAAGAGATACAGAAAGTTAATTTACTTGCATACATTTCATGATTGTAATTTTTTTTTTCAGTGTGGATAGAATAGTATAAAGTAGTATTACACCAGTTTTAGATAACTCCATGCACACTGTGTTTTGATAGTCTGAAATTTATAGAGCATTGCATATGATACATGTTTCATTCTAATAAATTATTCTAATCATCCCTTGAAGAATATGATAGTCCTTAGTAGGAAGTGAAATACCAGGCTAGATGTACTGTTCCTGTGTTTGCAATGCCAAATTCATGTGTTTCTATGGCAACAGAGTTAATCTATACTGTTTCAATTGGATGAACCCTGATAAATTTTGCTACCTAAAGTAATCTCAAGTGTAGTCCTATTGCCATTAGATTGCATAAAATAAATTGTCTGAGTCTAGTCTTTGTCACCATTTAACCAAGATGCATTAAAGAATTTGAGTAAGGTAACACAGCAGCCCTATTTGGTCCTACATTGTGAGTTGCAAAAACTGCCATGTATAAATAGTATTTTCTTAGCTACTGAAGAATATACTCCACTATGTCAAATGTACTTCCCCATGGCAAGCCAGTCTTTCAACCTTTTGTGTGATCACCTGCCATGGATACATTTTGAAATATAATCTTTATAAAAATTCAAATTCTAGTCAAATCACTTTGTCACATAGCCTTGATGAAGTTCAGCTAGGATGACACCCTCGCAAGTTTTCTAGGCTTGGTTCTTACTGCCTTGGGTTTGGGAGACCATTTGGAAAACAGAATCTTGTGCCTAGGTTGTGTAGATCCCCAGATGCATCAAAGGCTTCAGCTCAACATTTACTAGCGTGCCAGCAATGGAGGTGCATTATAGTTTCACCTGCTCTGCTCTTGGCCTTCTTCCTCCAAACATGGATTCTTTCCTGGTTTTCTGAAAATCTTTAATGGGAACTTATATAACTTTCAAGTTTATTTGTCAAATGACCCTGGATCAGTGTCATTAATTTAATAAATTTTCTTTGTAGGTAGTTTGTAGCTTATTTTTTCCTGTAATTCTTTGGATGTGGAAGTGTAAAGCAGCAAACATCACCCCTTTTGTTCATAGTTTGTGTCACTTGGTTGAAGAACCATGAAAATTAAGGGATGTCACCTGTGTGACAGGCATCAGATTTGGTTTTCCTCTACAGGACTCTTGCTTGCTACAGCGGGGGGGGGGGGGGGGGGGGGAAACACCCTGTTTTCAAACTGAAGTTCATACTTTAACATGACTACAGGTAAAGTCCTAACCAAACTTCACACACATTAATTGAGAGGCTTTGAAATATGTTATTCAGATACAAGCAACCAAAATACTCCATAGACCTCATTTTAAAACTGCAGTTCAATCAATATACTCCAGATGGCACACAACGATGATAAAATTATGCGTGTGTTACTTTGAGGGATGGAATATGCAAACAGAAGTAGTTTGTTAACACAAAGCCTCTAGAAGCTGCCTTCAGGACTGACACTGTCATCTGTGTAGTCAGGAAACAAACAAAACTTTTGACTTTAGAAAGAAAATGTATCTGTAAAAATAAAATATCTCGTGCAAATTGCAGTTATAATGCAGAAAACACTAATGTTTGAAGAATTAGCATCATTTGTATGCTAATAAATATTGAATGGCAGATGTTTTCCGAGTATATAGATGATTAATTTGGTCTGCCCTAAGATACAAAGAAATACAAAATATATGAGTTTATGAGGGTGAATAGGGTTTGAACATATTAAGAAGGGATATACAAATAACTTCATATATTAAAGTCATATTGTGCTACCTTTCTGTCCTTCAGAGTAAACATTTTCTCTGTGATTAGCCTTAATTAAATTGGATACTACAAAGGGCAACCACATTTGAACATTCATGAGCTTGAAATTCAATAATAATTCCAGGAGATATCATTACATGCCAGTATATGCAGTGCAAGATAGATGACAGATTCTCAGCCTGCATTTTAGCAACTGATGAAAACTTATTTTAGAAAAAAAATTATAGACTAGAACAGTAGAAGCCCATCAGCTTCTACTTTAGTTGTGGAATAGAGCCTGTATTTCAAGTGAAGTACTGAGCTGCCCCACTTGTAAGTAGTGGTTCCAACTTTACAGGAAGGGTGAGGATGTAAACATTGAACAAGGAGTATGCTTTTGAATAATTACACTGAAAACACAAAACAATTCCTGGAACTTCTGTAGTTTCAGTGTTAAAACATTTTCTGATAAAAACACAGGTATGTTGCAGAAATGCTTCAAAGGGTTTGGAAATTAGCCTTCTCGCTTTGCTGGCCAAAAGCCTATCTTCAGACCTCATGAAAACTGTTCTCCTGAAGCACTGAGCATACCATAGGCTAGGCAAATGGAAATGCGGTTGTCTAAGAGCTAGAGAAAACAGCCCTGGTAGAGTAGCTTTCCCTACAACAACCGTCTGAAGCATATTTATTTTAAATAGTAGTCTAGGTGGTTTTAGATAAATGCCACAGCAGCGCTCCTTGTAAATGCACAAATCTAGGTAAGTACTGTATTGTGTGAGGGGGCAAGGTTTACTTTTTGTAGTTCTGCACATTGATTCTGATGAACATTTCATGCAAAAGGAGTTTCTGTAGTAGAACATTTCAGAATTCATGAATAGTAATTGAGCCCTTTAGTTCTGCACTAAACTTAAATCCATTATTCTCCATTTAAAGCAGACACATCATGTTGCTCTACAGAACACTGCTCTGTCAATTCAGTGCTTTTTTCAGTGAGCTGGGCTAGAATATTAAGCACTCTTTGCTCTCAGTATTCTTGCTGTGCTTGGCACATTTGGATTCCATTTGAAATAGGCAAATAGCAATTCTGTTGTTCATAATGAATAGCCTATATGTATATATATGCACCTTGCCTTTGAAAAGGGGAGCATACATTATTTGCCACATCTTGAATCTTTGGCGACCAGGTGGATTCATTTCCTCCCCCCCTCCTTTCCTTTCTCTCCCTCTCCCTCCCTGTACATAACCACTGAAATGTGAAATGCAATAGAAGTCACTGGCAGATTTCTGTCTTCTATACCAAACAAACCAGTCTGCTTCAGTGTTCGCAGTGTACATACTTTTTTTGTCATAAACAAATTAAAGAAATGCACGTAAAACCGAATAATTAAGTAAGAAAGATTCAAGTTTCTGAAAGTTTCTTCAGCGCCGAACCTTTTCCAAGCGTTTTTAGAATGTAGCTAACTAGTGTGCATAGGTTTTAGTAGTGTGCTGATGCAGACAGATGTCTGTCTCTACCATGCTAGCAGAGATACAGTTCATACTCTTCCAATGGATATTTTTGTTGCTAAAATTGTATGAATATATAGCTTAAATCCTACTAACATGTCCTTTTAAGCTTCTGCGCTGGAAGGATGTTCAGCATAAGCAGCAAATCGTGCAATTTTGCTTAAATGAATTATCTTGCCTGAGAGCAGCGTGCTAAGCTGAATTTTACAAAAGCATGCCAAAATCTAAAATTTCCAGCCTGCCAATTTTTTCCCTGTTAGCTAGAGTCCTGTTACATTTAGAACTCCATTTGTAAGGGTTGCCTGCATAGAAGCCAGAGAGGGAATTGAATAGAGCGTCTGAAAAAATGATCTCTATCTTTTGCTTAACACATCTCCTACGTGGATACCTACAACTTAGAGAAATAATTGGAGGAAATCTCTCATTTCCATCCTTGGTGTTCAAGTAGCTTTAAAATTGTAAGATTCTAAGGAGAAATTATTACAGTGCTTATATGGTAATCCATAAAAAGCACAATGTTTCTCTTCTGTACCAGCAAAGTTGAAATACAGCTGTATAGGATAGTCACCTGTTTCTCTCTGAGCCACTTCTTTGTGTATGCAGTTGAGATGTAAAGCCCACTGTTCATGTCTACACTGACTGATGGTATTCTTATCTGTGCTTCAAGTAGATGTTAGGGCAAAGATGATTGCAAAAAGTTGAAGCTACCAAGATTATGATGATGATGGCTGCTGAAAATGGGTATCACGAGCCTTTACCAGCAACTAGCAAAACATCAGAGAGTTTGGAATGCCTGTGTGAAACAAACTTTATGGAGAAAGCATACCCAGCGAGGGTGTCTGCAGCACAACACGTTTTGGGTGCAGCTATCACAGCACCCATTTATGTGTCTCTTACCTGATGGTACTGAGAAAGCTTTGTGTTTTATCCAGGGGGGTAACAGTAACGCAAAGGGAATCCCCAGCTTCCAGACAGCTAGCAGGACAGAACAGCTTGAGAAGACCTACCAACATATTCCAGTCTTCCCAGCCCAGGAGTTGTTAATGAAGTGCTTTAAGATTACCAATTAGAGCTGTCTTGTTTGAACTGGGTGAGGAATGGGGATGCTAGTTTAGAAAATTATTTAAAATGCAAATCATTGTCTTGCCTCACAATCAATTTTTCAAGAAAATAAGAAGGTAACACTTCAGAATTTAAAGACTATAATTTGAATTTAATATTTATGCTCAGATGCTTGGATTGCGAAAGCAATTGACCTGCAACCTCATGTAGTGTACAAAGTAGATGCTCACCCAGACCCCCCCCCCCCCCCCCTTTTTTTTTTTGGTCAGAAAATTGAGACATTCTCCTATGGGCTGGGTTTTGTTCCTTGCAGAGGTCAAACTAGTGTCTGTTTGAAAAATTCATGATCCAGAAAGGGTAATTTTTAATGAATATTTATGAGAGATGTCCTTTCTTATCAGAGCTGTGCAAGTTTTCAGAAGCTTGCCACTAAGTCTGGCTTCCGATTTTTAGCAAAAAACTTGTGAATTCAGTCTGAGAAAACAGGTTACATTTTGGTTTAGCTTTTTCGAGCTTTTTCTGTATCATTTTGCATGGCAAGATATATCACTGGTTGTATAATGGTTGATGGTTGGGTCATGGTTGATGGTTGTATAATGCACCACATGCAGGTTCGTCCTTTTTCTATAAGCAACTAGTAGTGTAAGAAGATCAATCTGTTAAATTAATTCTGTTATTTCACTGTTAATCACTTAAAAATTCATCATGAAGGTAAACGTGAGCTCGTGAGTTCATACAATTCATTTCTGTAATAAACTGTGTTTAGCTAGAATTGCCTGAGATCAAAAACTAGAAGGTTTTTCTGGACTGCTCTGCTTTTTTTGAGCCTCAAATCATAACTGTAAAGCCTCAGAATACTGCCAAACAGCATGCAAAAGGAATGTTTCTCTTTTAGTTGCATTTCTTTTTAGTGGTACTACAGCAGCACCTAGAAACTGAAGCTGAGATTGGTACCTGGTCTTGTGTTTGTATGAGCTTTGAAGTACTGGGTGTCTGGAGGGCTTGTTTTGTACACAGCAGAGAAAAAGAGGGGTCTGGAGCCAGAAGTGCTCTGAGGTGAAATGACTTGCCAAGGCCATGCAGCAGGGAAAGGCTGAAGCATTGTCATGACCAACTTTCAGACCAAGTCTTGTATTCCCTGGGCAAAGTTGCCTTTAAATCAGTCAGTTTTCTTGCAAAATATTCCAACAAAAATATTGCTCCTAAGCGTAGATAGAATCATAAAGAATAATACAAGTATTGGATTCTGATTTCCTCTCACAGCTTTACAATTTACAATTACCGTGTGGAATTTCATTCACTTTTCTTTCCTCTCCATTTTTGTACTTTTTGTGTGCTGAAGAGACTACATTTTTGTGGCTTATTTCTCAAAATACATATATTTATATTTTATGTATTTTACTGTGCATTTTACTATACAATATAATATATTATTTTACATTGTATCTGCTTATCATGTATTTATTTCATGACACTAGTGATTAAGGGAATTCTTTTCAATCCACATGAGAGTGTTGTATCTCAAGAGGCAGTCTGCCATATATGTTATGTCTGCTGGGTAAATACAAAGTGTCCTGAGCTCCAGTTTGCCTGACAATGCACGCAGAACAGCAATGCATTCTGCTGCACCAGAGTCATAACTCCTTGGGTTTTAGAAACAAGAATAGAGGAAGGCTGCCTCCGGAAAACAGTGAGTTCCCAGGATGTGGGAAAGCACCTTCCTCTCGTACTGCCAGATGTAACCAGCATTGCTTAACTAAAGCTGAAGATCTCATCTGCCTGGCAGCTAGTATAAAAGAGAGCTTGGGACAGCAGCCCAAGTGCAGCCGCCAAAAAGCAGTGACATGGCCGCACTGTTTCCAAGACCCAGGCAAGTTTCTCTGTAGCATTTATCATGTTACTGTGTTAAGCATTGTTAAGTATGCACTTTGATCCGTGATGGATGCATCTTAGGATGTAAGGCTGCCTCCTCACTGGATGTCTTAATGTCTTGTGACTGCCCCAGCACTGGAATAAAAGAGGGTAGTGTTGCCTAAGGTATGTTCAGCAAGGAAGGCCTCTGATAATGCCACTGTATTTCTGCTTTGCCTGCTTAAGAGTTTCCATCTGTTTCCATCCAGTTACGCTGGCTCCCCCTGGAATTTCTTTCAGACTTAGTCCCATGTGGATGTGAATTATTCATGACAATTTAATATAGGTGTACAATTCTCAGCTGGTACGTAAGCAGATGTAGTCCATTCGCTCAGTGGTATTTGTAAGGCTGTAGCTGTTAAATGCTGAACTTTGTAGACAATATCGAAAATAGCACTACCTTTGAATGGAAACGGTAAGGTCCTGGCAAAAAACAGTCACGTCACCCTTCTTGAGTGATGTTGGTACTCCTGAAAGATTTTTAATGTCAGTTATGTGTATAAGATACACATTTACTTGAAAAAATATGGAGATTTATATTAAAAGGAGAACTGTAATCTCATGTTCATATCCAAATTCATAGCGGAATGTCTCTGTTGTTTTATGGGGAACAAGGAAAAAAGAGTAACAGTCACAGGTAACCTTTCATAAATATCTAAACAGAGTAATTTCCATAGTGCTTTGGATAGCTGAGAATCTGCAAGTTCCATGGAGCGTCTTTGATGTAAAATAGTCTACAAAACTTATTCTGTTTATACCTAATAAATAGAAGAGGAAGAATTTTGAAGAACATTTGTATTTTGAAAACGAGAAAGACAAGTGTGTGACTACCTGCTTAGACTAGTTGTCCTTGCTTCAGAGGGGTATTTATAATGGATTTGATATAAACTGTGATAGAGTTTGGTGTAAATACAACCATCATGTTACAGAAGTCACTGGATTACAGCAACATGCTAAGGAACTAGATCTAGAAAATGAAAACAGAGTTAAGGTTCTCTTACAGTTAAACCTGGCTGACACCGTCTGCTTCCCCCCCCCCCAGTTATTTATTTCTTCTCTCCTATCAACAAGTGTATCAGAAAGTGTAGTTCCATGACCATTTTAATGATGGTTTCCTTCGCTGCTTGTGAGTAATTTAATTTTGAGAAGATCTAGTAGGAGTGGTGGTTAACCTCACTGCAACCTTCCAAAACGGATTGATTCGATGAGGTAAAACATGCAGTGTGTGTTTTTATTTTTTTCTCCAAGAGCTGTGTAGTGATGCTTCTGTTCCTTAATGTTGGTGAACGTTCTTAATCTGCAAAATAAAGCATTTTTTTTTAGAAATAACAGTAAGTGTATAGTGAAACATGCACGTGGCTGCCAGCCAACAGTACATTTTTCTACATTTTTTATATTTTTTTACAGTCTGATATGTCCTTATGGTCTCTTCCTCTTCTATTCCCTCTTGTACTGTTTGGGACTGCATTTTTTTTTTTTTTGTGTGTGGAAAATAAATAGTAATGTACTGAAAACTCATAAAAAGCTTGTTTTTTCTCATCAGTGACTGCACTGAAGTCTCATCTTTAATTGATGATGTAAATGATTAGTCCTATTTAGAAAATCATTCCTGCCAGAATGAAATATATGCCCCTTTTTGTTCACTAGGAAATCTTACTCCATCACTACCTGCTCCCCCTCCACTACCCTGCTGCACTGATTTCTTCACTCGCATTTTGGTTGCTCTGCTTATCCAGACTGGACTCTGTAGATACCATTCAGTAGGCTGACTTAAATGAATTCTCTTCTCAGGTCAAACACTTTTAAGAAGCTGGTATTTTGAAGGAAAAAAGAAAAATGAAAAAATAAAAAAAATGATGTTCTGGGTCTCTCTGGTTGGCAGGCATGGATAAGCAAAGTAGCAGAAACACCATATGTTTGTCTTTTTCTGCTTCTTCTCTGACATGGTATAAAGGTGAAGACCCTTTCTCTGACAGGGCACCACTGTACAGAGGAATTACTGTAGCAGAAATGCAAAAGAGCATCTAAACACCTTCAGTAGTGACCTGAGGTTTTTAAACTTACATGTAGGTTTTAGAGAGAGAAGAAACACAAAGACAAACCACAACCAACATGACTTTTTTTTTTTCTTTTTCTTTTTTCTTTTGATAGGATTTGTAAGTCACTCAGAAGCAATGAGAGGGTTTAAATACTCCCCTTCTCTCATTTTGTGGGTGCAAAATACATCGGGACAGTCTCCTGCCAGGAGGAGTGATGGGACGCATCTGGAGAATGGGTGGGTTACTGGTGTATGCTTAGGGTCATGGGATTCTGCCTTTGTCACTGTATATAGCTGTATGAAGTGTGTTGCCAAATGTCTTGGGGGGCAGAGCAGCCACTTGAGAACACAGAGTCAAAAGGGAATTGATTAAAAGATTACAGTTGATCTTAACTGACCTTAATGGTTGTTTTTGACTGTAGTTTCTTTCCTGAACAGAAATGCTTGCCATAATTTAAAAAATGTTCTTTAAAAATGTCAGCTCTTGAAATCCTGATAGGAAAAGCTTTTATGCTCATTTTGGCCTCATAATAGACTTGCTGGCTGGGTTTTCACTTTCATGTATCAGCTGTCCAGATCTTCTCGTGGTACAAAGAAATAGTTAAGTATCTGCTTAGTAGCTGCACTGAAGTAAGGTTTAAGATATGATACATGTTTGTTTTAAAAGAAGAATGTACAAAAGAACTAATAGTTAATCAGCTTCTGGAAGTTTGTAGCTGTATTTAATAAAATCAAGGTCCACGTATCACTGGACAAAATTGTCAAAGGAGGTGTAGCCTAAACTGAAGTGGCAACCAAAGTGCACTTGGTGTCTTGAGAGCTGATGCTGGTTTTGTTTTGTTTTTGTTTTTCTTCATTTTTTCCTTCCTCTGTGTATCCTTTTGGAAAGGATTTAATGACACTGAAATTCTTAAATACTGAGAATGAAAAGCATCTGTACACCTGCTATAATATGACTACAGCAGCTTTTTTTTTGTCTCAAAGGTGTCTGCTTACGGTTTCTGGAAAGGGACACTCTTTGTTCCCCCCCCAACTAGACAGCCTCACTTCAGGGTGCTCAGCCTCACTGAACTCTGCAACCCTTCACCAGTTCACTGTTGAGAAGGTGTTCTTCGGCTCAGCTCTGAAATCCACCTTGTGTGGATTTATCTCTCCATTTGATGTCATAGGTTGGTCTTGATGTACCTTCTTAGGGAGCTGATGAGCAAGGTGTGTATGAATCCCTACTGAGAGTTCCTCCAAAACAAACAAACAAACAAAAAAAAAACATGTAGAAGTTGACTTGTCTACATGAAGTAGCTTCCTCCTTTCTCAAAATATCATGGTAAAAAGTGTGATTATAGAAATTTGGACTCTCTATCTCAAAATGTTTAAGAGGGCATTTTTAGAAACCCCATCATATCAGAAGAAAACTAACTACTATTGAATATAGTGCAATGTAATCCGGTTGTGAATGACCTGTAATTCACATACTTTACAAAGGGTTTCAAAATAGCTTTCTGAGGTTGAAGTAATCTTTCCCCTATTATTGTACTTACAAATAAAATACATTTTTACCTTTTTTTTTTTTTTAATTTAAGAAATGGAGATTCTATGATTGCAGTAGGGTGCAAAAGAAGACTCAAATTTATGCAATAATTGAATAATCTCCTTATTAAGTACTCTGTTGGGTACTGAGACACATTTGAAAGGCACTGCAAAATTTGATACTGCTCTGCAGCTCTGCTGACTCTTGTGGTTCAGAAGTAACAGGAATGAAGTATTAAAAAACATAGATGTAGGGCACAGAACAGAAATGTAAAAAGGGAACCCCCTACCTGCATATGAGACGGATTATCAGCTCGTCTTCAATAAACACAAAAATTATTTCACAGCACCATTGAACTGAAGGTTTCTTTTTAACAAGCCATTAACTCAAGTCCCACCACTGGATTGTTCCGGGAGCCCTGCTCCTTTGATAAACTGGAGCTGACATTGTCTTGGGGCAGAAATCTGTGTGTGGTGGAATGGAAAGCATAGTTAAAGGATCCTTCTTTTCTCAGTCACTGTGGGGATTCCATCACTCACCACTTTTGTTTTCAGCTTTCTGGTTTTTAATTTATTTTGTGCTTTGTGACCTTTTGAACTCAAAGAAATAATGTTTGAACATTGAGAAAGGGAGTTTTTGCGCAGTTAATCAGTGCACCATCTGGGCTCATAGAAATATGTTGTCTGTGAGGGAAATTAATACTGATAATTTCAAAAATATAGATTGGGTAAATGAAGTTTGATTTAACTGTGAATATATGAATAAATAGTTCATTCAAATAGTGGAACTAAGAGAAAACCATAAGATACTCAAGCAAAATGAACAGTTCAAAGGAACTATCTTAAGATATGTGTTACTGGATAGCACTAGAAATATGACACACCCTTGAGGTGTGTCATATGTCACTGTCAGTTGGCTATTAATTGGTCACTGAACTGACACATAAACATGTCACAGTGAAAAGTGCCATTAAGCAGGTACTGCTATTTAGAATGGCAAGTGTTAATGAATGTTCTTTGCTTTTGGTTGAATGTTCTGTTCATGTTTTCAAGAATATTCTCTAAAAAGGCAGCCTAATCAGTGTTCCTTAGTCTTAAAGACTTGATTTTTGCTTATGTCAAGGAAACTCAAACTACCGTTCTTTTTCTTTCTGACTAAAGAGGAGCCCATGACTGGCAACCTAGAATTAATCCTCGCTTCTGAATATTTCTTCTCTCTTTTTTTTTTTTTTTTTTAAATTATTATTATTATTATTAAAGTGAAAATCCAAAGCAAATTGTTGTGAAACTTGGCCCTTTCTGTGCAGTAACCTAATTGTATTAGAGCCAAAATGAAATTCTCAACGAGACAAATTGGGACATACTGTTCAGAATCCCTGCAAGCTTGTTCCATTGACTTTAAAAATAATGCTTTCTGTTTAAATAGAATAATTAGTCATCTCTTTATCTCCAGAAGGAACGTTATTCATAAGCATTTAGGGAACAAGTGGAGGGAGACTGTCTTCACATGAATTTGTCTGATTTTCTGGCAATTACATACTAATGATGTGTTCTTGCGAGCTGTGGAATTCATTGCTTGCCACTGTGAATAGCACCACTGGGTGGTTTGTATTAGCAGCTACAATCTGCGGATACTGTAATTTAAGCATTCTTCCTCCTGATAGTACTCAGAGAAGTAAGCACTGAGGGTTGCATAGTTGGAGTTCAGCTTCGTAATATGCAGGGATTATAGAAAGAGACGTAACTACTGTGAAGTAAGAACTATTTGGGGTGAGTAGCACTGCATTTAGGAGTATTTGCATGACTGGGCTTTAAGTCAGCAAGGAAATGACATCTTTAAATTGCATATTGGACTTCAGAAGGGAATTAATGATTTGTGATTAAAATGGGGTTTCTTTAGCACTTACATCTAATTTTGTTCTGTGTACATTCAGCCCTGCTCTGTTTTCCGTCATAACACTATACAGCTTCCAATTATCTGATCTCTTTGTCTTTGACAAGCTGCTCTTTTTAACATACCAATCCAGTTTTGAAACCTATTAACATTCAGTGGATGCCTTCACCTCAGGCCACGTAAAGGGATCCACCAACAGTCTGCAGCTCCCGGCTGTAAGGTCTCGTTTTCAAAGTTCACATCTGCAGCTCCTCTTTTGTGGAGCAACAGTGACAACCAGCGGCCAGTTACCTAACGCTGGCCAAGTTATTCGAAGTGGGTGTCCTTCAGATTACCAGTCACCCGCATCCATTCTTCAGAGGTAAAAGGCAGAGCTAATTTATTTCGTTTTACTTTTCTTAACTCTGGGGAGGAGTATAAAAGAAAACAGTGTTTCTCTACTTAAGAACAGTTGTCTTCTATCAATTCAGGACAGAGCTGCCGTATTTAGATAAAAAATGTAATTACTGACCCATGTTGTTACCTGTATTTCCGTAGTGTATGTAAATAGGTATGGCCATTGAAGGTTTCAGTGACTTGCTGTTGGGATAGCACATGGGGATCGTTACCTGTGCAAAGATTGTGGTTTAGTTCTTCCTAAGAGAAAAGGTTTGAAGAAAAAGGTCATCCTTTTTGACTGATGTGCCATTAATACACATAACACATGGTACCTGAATATATATAATTTGAGAATAGCTTTTGTTGTATGCATTTTATTTTATGATTTCTTCCTTTAAAATACAGATTTTATGTATGAAATAGTTTTACTTCTGGTGGTGATGCTGTAGAATGCAGGGTAAAAGTACTTTTATCCACTACCTTTTAGTTTAATGAAGTTAATAGTTTTGTTTAAACTGAAATTTGAGCAAACTGTACTTCACCAGCAGTTCTTATCGTATCATTGGGATTATTTTTGTGGAGAGGTGCCCTTAAGCTTGTGGAAGGTGCCAGAATTTAGCCCAAAGGAGTTTGTTTTATATTGTTTAGATTTTTTTCCTGCATAACATTTAAAGGCTTAATGCAAGGTAAATAGTTTGCATCAGGCCTGAAATACCAGCCCTCTAAACCTCTTATGTTAT
The DNA here is from genome assembly GCF_011077185.1 of Oxyura jamaicensis. Taxonomy (NCBI): domain Eukaryota; kingdom Metazoa; phylum Chordata; class Aves; order Anseriformes; family Anatidae; genus Oxyura; species Oxyura jamaicensis. Next base: position 98,620,760 of record NC_048893.1, read on the forward strand.
ATTTCTGCTCTTTATCAAATATCCCCTTTACCTCCCACCTTTTGTGTGTGTGTGTGTGTGTTTTTTTTTTTTGTTTTTTTCATCTTTTCAAAAAAGATGGGGGGAGGGATTTGGGGGAGAACAGCATCTCCAAACCTTCATTTCCTCTTCTCTGGCACTGCTTTAAGAGTGCTTATGGCAAATTTGCTTCTGTAATCATAACTTGAACCCATCTGGGGATGAGATTGGCTGCTCGCTTAGTATTTCTACTTAACATATTCATGATTAGCATGCACAGAAGGAGTAGAATTAGGATGAATGTTTTTGGAACAGTACAGATAAATCCTCATAAATGTAGTACAACAGCTCTGGAAATGCACAGTGCTGAAATGTAATGAAGCTGAACTCTATAGAGAGTTTGGTATTCTCAGTACCATGCCTCTCCTAATGAACTCATTTAGATTAGAAAATGGATTTAATATTTTATTGGAATTAACCTGATCCAGTAAAGAGGATTACAATTTCTTTCCATAAATATGGTGATATTACAGGGTGAGGTAGCATGTTACATGAATATTAAGCATTTTTTGAGCATTGTCATGAAGCCAGAAAGAGTATAAGGTAATTAGGTTTTAATATAGTGATACTGTTCTTACAATAATTAAATTTGAAAATTAATACAAGTATATTTGAAAATTGTTTAAATTCATTTTTTTGTTGCATTTTTGCAACTTTAAAATATGCTTATAATGGGAAATTACGCCATGGTTACTCAAAACAATCAATTTCAACAGTTTGCTTTTAAACATGGGAAACTAACAGCACCTCAGGTCCTTAAGGTATGGAAGAACTAGCTTTCTAGGGAAGAGGAAAGAAGGCAAGTTTTCTGTTTGGTCCACAACCATATCTGCTGGTGCGAGAGAGTGTGTGTAGAAATCAAGAAAAAGCTTAACATGGATTCGTTATTTTTTTATTTTTCAAAATGATGCAAAATTGCTTCCCAGTGTTACTTCTGTCTCTTAGTCTGCCTTTTGTACTCAAAAATATTTAGCCACAGTCTATCTACTACTACTTTTAAAAGGTTATTTATTGAAAATAAGACTGTCTTTTTAGTTGTCTTTGCAGATTGCACAAAAAAATGTGCTGCAAAAACTTGGTAATGTTCTTCTGAGTATTACTTTAAGCATTTTATTTATTTTTTTATTATGTTGAGGGCTTGAAACTGCCTTTCAGTATAAGATGTCTGTAGAAATTATTGCCTGCATACCTGACCAAGTACTAATTTAACCTGCTAAAAGTTGGTGTATGCTGTGCTGGAGAATAGCTCTTAAGCCTGAGGCAAGTACAGAACAAATACAGGTAAAGCTGAACAATTCAGAATAGATGTAACTGGATGTATGGACTAAATTCTTGAGAAAATTTCCTTCTGCTATCAAAGCTTTTCACTTGAAATGTCTGAATACACCAAGTTAATATGTAAGGTCACTAAGAAGGATTTTTTCCTTTGTAAGAACCTTTCAGAAATTTAGTTTGATGACGGAATAACATTTGCAGTCTGTTTAGGTTATGAGAAAGATCAACAACAGAAAATGTATCACAGTCAGTCCTCAGAGTGATGGGTTTTGTGTTTGGAAAAAATAATGTTAAATACAAAGTGTTGGGATGGGAATGTGGAAAGAGAACAGTCTCAAAAAATAGGAGCTTTCTGAGGATACAAAGAAAGGAGTAGCTGGGATGGCTAAGCAAGACAACAGACTGTGTCAAGACCATGGTAATTTAAATACAGTTAAGTAACAACTACATAACCAGTCCCAAAATGTACATTATGCAGAACAGAATCTGCTATAAAACTGGGTGTGTTTTGATCACTGCTGCCTGGCCAGGGCTTTATACGGTTTAGAAATTCCAATGTGAGTGACAGTCTAATAATTCCCAGTTTTGTTGCACTGTGATCTAAATTGAACAATGGAAGAAAAAAAAATCAGAAAAAGAGATGAAAAAAAGAATTAGCTGTGAAATCTCACTGGTTTGCATTGGTTTATTGAGTCTGAAAAGATGTTTCTGGAATACTCTCTTTTTTCAAGGAAGCTGAATAGTGGAAACTTCTTTATTGCCTGTTGGCCTGGGTCTTGCTATAGATAAAATCACCCTAAAAGTTTGTCTGTCATTACAGCATGGGAGATATATCTCAGTTTACTCGAGGAAATGGGTTTGCAGTTATGAGCCTAAAAATTGTGTGTGATGGGAGGAAAATATATTTCAACATTTTGATTAATCGTTTTGAAATAAACCTCATGTTGGTGCTCATCAGTGCTTTAATTACTCATTGTCCTTTGAATATTCTTAGTATCATGTGCATCGATGAAATCTGGGAGCAGTGGGGAGACACGGTTCCCCTCAAGGCTAGATCTCAGCAGACCTTAATTTGCAACGACAAAAAACCTTGCAACATCAAAACTTTGGCTGGTGCCTGACTGACTACGCAGTGGCAAATTTTATTGGGTTTGGATGGCAAAGTTTTTGTAACGGGGCTGCAGGGGTGGCCTCTGCGAGCAGAGCCCAGCAGCTGCCCCATGTCTGGTCAGAGACAGATCCAGCCAGCTCCAAAAGGGACCCGCTGCTGGCTAGAGCCAAGCCAGTGAGTGACTCCGGTTAGGCCTCTGGGAGAGCAGAGTTAAGGAAGGGAAACACTGCTGAGATGCAGCAGCTAGGAGAGAGCAGTGAGAAAATGTGAGAGAAGCCCTGGGGACACCCACGTCAGTGCAGCAGGAGGGCCGGAGGTGCTCCAGGCAGGGAGCAGCAGTTCCCCTGTGGCCTGTGGAGAGGCCCCTGGTGGAGCAGGCTGTCCCCCTGCAGCCCATGGGTCCCACACAGAGCAGATCTCCACGCTGCAGCCCGTGGAGGAGCCCCCGGTGGAGCAGGTGGATGTGGCCTGGAGGAGGCTGTGGCCCATGGAGAGCCCCCGCAGGAGCAGGCCCCGGGCCGGAGCTGCAGCCCGTGGAGAGGAGCCCACGCGGGAGCAGGAGGTCTGGGGGGAGCTGCCGCCCGTGGGGGACCCGTGCTGGAGCAGTTTGCTCCTGGGGGATGGACCCCGTGGTACGGAGCCGTGTGGGAGCAGTGCTTGGAGAGCTGCTGCCTGTGGGCAGCCCCCGCAGGCTCAGGTCAGAAGGACGGCATCCGTGGGAGGGACCCCATGGGGAGCAGGGGCAGGGAGGGGCCGTGCGGGGATGAAGCGTCAGGGACTGACCGCAGCCCCCATTGCCCGTTCCCCTGCACTGCTCGTGGGGGAGGAGTTAGAAGAGGGTGGATTGGGGAAGGTGTATTTATTTTGTTTTTAGTTTCCCACTGTTCTGGCTTGTTAGTAATAGGTAATAAATTATATTTGTCTCCCTGTGCTGAGTCTGTTTTGCCCATCATGATAATTGCTGAGTGATCTCCCTGTCCTTAATCTCAGCACTTGAGCCCTTTGCATTTTATTTTCTCCCCCCTTTCCTTTGAGGAAGGGGGAGTGAGAGAGTGGTTGTAGTGGAGCTCAGCTGCCCAGATGGGTAAAACCATACAATTCTATCTCACAATTCCACTAGTTTTGAGTGATTTATTTTTTTTTTCTCCATTTTTTCCCCCTAAATGCTGAATTAGCATTATAAGCACCACCATGCTTGTTCCCTGGATCTGGAGTTTCTTATGTGTATGACTGACACTGATATTCCTGTCATATTTAGGAAGACAAGTTACAGTATCGTTTATCTGCATAATACCAGTCTGCTTGATCAGCACTTAATTATGGTACCAATCTTCTACATTTTTCTGAGTGCTGCCAGCTTCAACACTTCTTCAGGGAATCTGTCTTTCTCTCCTGAGTCACCAGAATTACCTCTTCTGCTTCTCCAACCAGACACTGTGGGTAGTGAGAAGGAAAGGGAAATAGAACAAGAAGGGTGGTAAGTAACGAAGAGACCTGTTTGATATTTTCTTCCCCCCTCTTCTCTCTTCAGCTTTGTTTAAATAATTGCCTTTGCTTTCTGAGTCAGTTCTGACAGCAATTTTTTTTTTTTTTTTTCCTGGAGAGGTGGGAAATCAGGGACAAGCTTGTCCAAGGAGATTTACCTCAAGGCAGGAGTGAAATTCCTTAGAAGGCTAAAATGGATATTATTTACGAGTGGCCTCTCCTTGCAAGTAAATATCAAGAGGAAGCAGTTCTTTACATTGAATTTTGATCTTCCTATACTTGCAGTATAATCAGACATGAAGCTGCTTACTGGCCTTGAACAGTAAGCAAGTGGGTTACAATGATAAATGGTAGAACTAAAATTTTTAGTAACAATGTCTTAATAACACAACATTCAGTTGTAATTGTCCTTGCATTATAAATACATTTTCTTCCTTGGGCTTTTATCTCTGCTCTTACTCAATTTTTTTCATTTTCATAATTAATTAAAATGGCAGTGTTCTATAACCAGTGATTGAATTATCCGATATTACTTGCCTAAGGCAATGAAAATTAATCAAAATAAGGAGTGAAAGTTTTGCTATTTTTAATACAGCTGATATGATTCCTGGGGTTTTGATCAAATTAAATGGAGGATCAAATTAACCAGTGATTAAATTGAGTAAAAGGCACTTTGTATGCCTGAAATATATTTTAATTTAATTAATTTCAAGACACAAAATATTAACTGATGTTTTAAAAATTCATTTGTATTTCACTGTTTAATTTGTAGAAACTATTTCTTTCTCAAGGTTAGAATCTCTTAGAAGAGGGAGAAACATGCTTTTAAGTAATTTCCTGCTTAACCTTTTTTTTTTTTTTTTTTTTCCCCATACTTTTTTATGCTTGTAGAGAATTCTTTGCAGTCACAAACTGTTATTCCAAGCTTATGAATTCAGTCTCAAAGATTTGGTGTGCCAAAAGCCAATTTATGCAGAAATTTGGGACTGTTCAGAAGAGATCTTGCCAACCTGGACAGAATTTTTGATCATGAGAGACCTCAAGTTATGACCATTTAATCCATGCGTTTGTACAAGTGTTACCATTCATTAATACATAGTTTCATTTACTTTTCATTCTAAGCTGGTGTCATGCCATGTTTATTCAACGGACTGGGCAACTTTTTGCTATAGACTATTACTTACAAAGGAATTGAGAAAGAAGATACCTGTTTTGGTGCAGAAATGGTCCACACACCAAAATCATTCACAATTTTAAGTTTGCATAGTAAGAAACAAAGCATGAAACTCCACTCTTGCTTCCTATTGGCAATTTGCACTGACTCGTGGAAAGTGGATGACCTAAATAGGACGCAACTGCAAGAAGCTGAGGCAAGAGGTAATTTTCTTAGAAGTTGTTTTTGCTTAATGTTTACTGTTCCTCAGAATCAAAGAACAGAAAAAAAGTAAGGTGAGGAATGGGATTTGTTTTTGTGAGATAACAATGTGAGGTAAAGCCATTATCTTACATTGAAATACTTCCCTTTGAGTCTTTACTATTAATAGAAGTGAAATAAAGCGACAAGTGGGTAAACATACCAGAGATTGATTAAAAATACTCAGTGTTGTGTATCAAGGCTGAGTGTATTTATGCATTTGATGCACTTGTGAATTTCAAGCAGAATGTATTGGTGGTAAGTGGAGTCTAATCTCATTATTCTTTAAGTCCTGGAAACAGCATTCTTAAAGGATTAGATCTATTTAGTGTGATCAGCATGGCCAGTGTATTGCAGTTATTTTTGATTAATAAGAAAAATACTGAACAGGGAAAGATATTTTAGTGGGAAGCGAGAATATTAAAAATGGATACTTTAGGAAGTATGCAAGTACTGTCATACTCTAAGTAGTGTTGTATGGCAACTTACGATATCATTTTGAAATAACCATTACCAAGAGGTGATAATTGGCACAAGTTGGATCTTAGTTCATTTTGTGCTTCTGTACTTGAAAGTCGTCATTAATGAGTAGGAACAATGATAAAATTTTAATGGTGGCAGGTTGAAAGTTCTGATGATAACCTTAGAAGAAGCATGCAAGACAGGAACATGCACAGGCTGTTGGACTGGTAAGGGATTTATGGCTGACAGAGCCATACAGTGGAGAAGCAGTGGAGCACCCTAATGCTGCACAGGTTATAAATAACTGTTTGTGGTCTTCAGGGATAAGGTCAGTGTTACTACACTGGCTTGTCTTACAGTTGCTGTGCAGGACTCAACATTTAGGACACGGACTTTCTCTGTGTCTCTGCTTAACATGGGTATTTTGTGTTAGGATGCACTGTGCCTGAATAAAGATGAGAAGCTGTTCACTGATGGCATCTAAGCCTGCAGGCACCTAACACTTTTCCAGTATCTTACTAAACAGAAAAACATGCTGTCTTAGAAACCCTTCATGCAAGATTCCTTGTAGAATCAAAATTGATTTCCTGTCATATTTTTATTAATATTTGATAATGAATGTTTAATTTGATTTTGAGGTTCCTCTTCTGGCCTTGTTATCAGTTTGGAGTTACAGTTGTGACCTGCATTTCAATAACTTTCTTTCTATTCATTGATCTGCAAAAATGAATATAATTCTGTTTACTTATTTTATATGATACTTGCAAGACTAATGCATTTTAAGATCCTTAGATAAATGCTGTTATGGAGCAAAGTGTTTTATTTATTTATTTATTTATTTATTACTGTGCAGTTTAAAACTGCAAATAATATATTTAGAAAACTGTTTTTGTGAGTGGTATCAAAAATATTTTGAGAAATGCTTGAAACTGCAGACAGAGTTTGATGTAAAACGTCAGATATATAACTGTATTTCTGTTGCATCCTTGACAGTTATTGTTTTTTCTGTACCATTTTTAACCTTGGATATCAGTTACATGACATCTGTGAGTTCTTGAACCTCATTTAGTATTTCCTCAAATCTTGCTGATTTACAGAAGTAGTTCTTCAATTAGTAACATTTCTTCCATTGAACTTATTTTTACCTACTCCCCACTTTTAAGAACTTCAGTTAATTTTAAAAATGCAAACAGAAAACCCAACCCTTTTAAAAATTCCGGTACCTACCTGTTATTCTCCCTGCTTTCTCTGATGGACATAATCAAAATTCTTTTGCTTCTTCTTTGGTGTTATGTTCTTTACATGACATCTAGAGGCCAAAATTGATGTGAGCTGTAATTAATCTTTCTGAGAGGCTTTCTAGACCCATTGGTAAACCAGAGATAGGAATCACGCTGTCTGCATACATAAAATTACACAACATCCCCAAACAAATCTGCATGCAGAAACTGTACTTCGTGTTACCACCACACTGTCCAGCAGATACAAAAGATCTGTTGAGGGGGAAAAAAAGTGAAAAACAAAGACACATTCACTACATTTGCTTTATATGCAATCCCCTGTGCAATTAATTATTGTACAAATTGTACAGTAATCTAATTACAGCATCTGACATTTGCCTGTGACAGCTAGAACCCTTCAGGTAATCAATAATGTTAATATAAAGTGCCTGATTAAATACACCTTCATTTCCATCTGTATTCTCAAGTTGATATGTAAATTCACCTTCTGTGTATTAATTTTAATTCCTATCTTCTGATTTTGCTTTTGTGTGTATCCATATGCATTCATCAAAAAAAAAGGGGCAGAATTTTGCTATATAAAGCATTGTAACTTTCTACCCATTCTGTGAACTGCCTCAAAACATCACGTACCAAAAGCTCAAGTTTCATAAAGTCATTGTTATGTATTTCTAAATATGTTAATAAATACGGCAAGCAGAAAAACATACTGCTCCACAACCTTTAGAGATTAAAATTTACATAGCCTAAATACGGATCATGAACAATTATTTTTTTCCTGTGCTTCTGAAATCTGTTTTATCATTCTAGACAATATATTTTACCTTCTCTTTTTTTCCCCCCTAAGACTGCATATCAGGTTTACTGTTATCCATATCCTGTTAAAAGCACTCTCTCTCAGGATTCAGTCTATTGATTAGCAATTAACTAAACTTGTTTCAAGTCATAAGCACTTTAGATCTTGAACTGATGTTTACACTGAAACTTTCTGATTTATACTTATTCCTTTAGACTTGAAATTCAGTTTGAATTACCAACAGTCAACTGCAGGTCCTTGAATGTGTGCATGAAGTCACTATTAGTAATAATCCTCTGTATAACATTTTGCCTAAAAATGTCATACTGCTTTAGAAGTTTTAAATCAAATCACAGTGAAGTCCTCATTTAGTATTTCCACTCAAAACGCTGAACCCCTATTCAGTGCGGCTGGGCTGGGATGGGTGGGACAGCCCTTTGCCAGGGCCAGGTGAGTGTCTGCAAGGCTCTCTGAAGGTGAAAGAAGCTCCTAGCAGTGCAAGGAAATGGATAAATGAGGAGCACCTTTGAAGCATGTTTACTTTTGTCTTCAGTCACTGACCCTAATTGGCTACAGTTACCCATTTCTTCAACAAAAGACTATTTTGCCAAAATGTCAAATGGTGTTTTTTCATGTGAAGGAGAATCATTATCTTAATCATATTTCTAAAATAAGGTAAAATTATATGCAATTAGAACATTGACACTTTTTTTTTTTTTTTTTTTTTTTTTTTTTTAGTTAAGACTGTGAGTCAGTGTTATTTTTTGATGTCTAGACCTGACACAGCACAACACTATTGCGTGTTATAAAGTACCTGAGCAAATTAGGAGCCTAACTTTTGGTCTCTGTCACTCTCTCTTCAATGTTACTCAGGTATCTTTGAAACGACTAATTTTCAAACTGTATATTTCAAATACTACTGGTTTCCACTCTGCTCTGAAAAAAAAAAGAAAAAAAAAAAAAAGTATGTATATTTCAGATAAGTTTCTGACTGCTTTTCTGTCCAGTAAAGTAAGAACAAAACCCGAAGAGGTAAAACCAAAGCAAAATAAAAGCCCTCTTTCCAATTCTTATTGTGCAATTTAAACCACAGCTTTTCCTTCAGTGTATTCAAATAGTTTAAGTAAACTGATGAAATAAGAAAGGATAAAGGTACCTTAAGATAAAATATGAAAGGGTGTTGAAGGCTTTATTGGAAATGCCAGAATGTTTATTCATAGATTTCTCAGCAATAATATTTATAAGTTTGGGTATTATGGACATAAATATTTACAAAAATAGCTTTATATGCCTGGAGTTTTAGCATGTGCTAGGATGCATGATGATTGGCATCTTTTAGATATCCAAATACTAATTAAAAAAAAAAAAGTTCCAGAGTTAATTAGATTTCTTCTTCCCTTCACATTTCTTCAATATATCTTTCTTGTGGTACGACTACACGTTACTTACCAATTTAAAGTCCTTTGAATGAAGTTTAGAGGTATTTTTGTATTATAGTAACACATTTCAGGAGGATTATCCCATCTTTTTTATATGTTGTACTTGAAGAACCAATTCATAGCATATATAGTCTAAGGGACATGTTTGGTTTTACTCTATTAAAATTATTTTGAAACATACATAATAATAGTGCACAAGAAGAATGTAATGTTACTGTATATTTTGATTTCACCTAGTATCTTAAATTATATTTTAACTTTTAAAAGCAGGTTTACCAGCACACTAAAGCAAGTAGAGCATGCCAGCCAGTTAAGCTGGATTTTATGGTTGTTTTGGATCTCCACAGTACTGTGAAACAACCAAAGCATGTTGATGATGCATAAGATCCTTAATTTGAAATATTAGTGACATCAATCTGTTGTATAAGGGCAAAAGGGAGAGTTCAGTCTCTGAGTCGCATTTCTGCAATCTCTATGGGCATATATAGTCACATTTTTTTTGATAGTGCTGCTTCTTCCAGCAGAGTAAATGGTATAATAAGGGAGTCTTTAAGGAACTGTTGCCCAATAGTAAGTGGAATGTGATTTATAAATTCCACAAGAAGGGAACTGAGCCCTCCCCATATTACATTTCTAATACCTTTACGCATTCTCCCTCAGACTCTTAATATATTACAAGCAGCAGAAATGTTGTGTGCAAATTTGGTTGACAATTAGCTGTAATGTCACAATGACCTACCAGTGTTTAGTCTTACTGTGGGTACGTAAAAATTAACAAATAATAACAAACAATTAACGCTCAGTTTTCTTGCACTGAGGGTTATATACAGGAATTCAGCAGCTTTTTAAAATAAGTTCAAGAATTTATAATATTTTCTTTTTGAGGTCATTAGCAGAAAAAGACTGACATATGCTAAATGGACTAACTCTTTTCTTAAAGGAGTAAAATTTTAATTAACTCTAAGTCAGATTAATTAACTACCTTGCAATTTCTCAGAAAAATTAATCGTCCTCAAAGGCTGCGTAGTAATTTTGGGGATAATGTTCTACATTCATCACTTAAAGAAGTCCTTGCAAAACAGAACTTGGTCAATACTATTAGTGCCACAATTTCTTGTGCTTTGTAGTTGGGTACCTGTTTGAGGAGTAATTTTTTGTGTGTCAGAAATGATGTGAAATGTATCCTAGGAAACCAGCACAGCAGAACCCACAGAAAAGTGGGCTCACTAGGCCACAGGAGGTCATCTTGTTTGGTTCTCAACACTTATGTAGAATCAACTGTGGTTATAATCTTCCTGAGAAGTGGGTGCTTAACTTACTTTCAGTGTAAATTAAGTGATCCCACTGATGAGATGACATGGTCCCCAGCATGTTTACAGACTTTCACATTCTTATAATTGCCAGCTACAGCCTTCTGTGCTATGGATTAAGCTCTGCTAGTTCTGTTCCTTGTGAATGTGGGGGATGCATTTCCTCTTTCCAACACTCGCATTTCTTTCTTGAGGTTAGGCCATCCTGTTCTTCCATTTTCCTAGACTGACTTGTCATGGCTGTCCTCTGCACTGTTTCAGTAGATGCATCTTCTTGCTTTGCATAATATTCCTTCCTGGACAAAGAAACCCACCAGAGGCCTGCTCAGTATTGAATACAAGGGAAAGGCTTCTTCACGTGGCTTGTGGGTTCTTCTGTTAATAATGTCTGCCATGATCCCAGTATTCCTGAGGCATCGTAAGAATGTAGGTAAGCTTTCTGGTCTTAACTCCCTGACCTGTATTTTCCTTCCTCCCTTTCTCTCTCTTCCTTTCTTCCTTTCCTACCTGAAATAATTTCACCTTTATATTTTTTTCATTTTTTTCTTCTTGGACCTCATCTGCCTTCAACACATCAAGTGTTCTGAATAGCAGCTGACCACAAAATAACAATCTGATCCTGATACAGTAATGTACCAATCCAAATATACCAGCAGTCAGTTATGTGCTGTAGCTAAGTTGCTGTCTCCTCTCCTTTCACCATATTTGCTTACCCATGCTACTGAATCCAGCATTGGTAATGTGTCTGTGAACATGTGGTTCCGGCTGCTGGATCTGTGGATGCATTGCAGAGAGATCTGGACAGGTTGGAGAGCTGGGCGATCACCAACCGCCTGAAGTTTAACAAAAGCAAGTGCCGGGTCCTGCACCTGGGATGAGTCAACCCTGGCCGTTCATACAGACTGGGCGACGAGACGCTGGAGTGCAGCCCCGCAGAGAGGGATCTGGGGGTCGTGGTCGACAGCAAGTTGAATATGAGCCAGCAGTGTGCCCTGGCAGCCAGGAGGGCCAACTGTATCCTGGGGTGCATCAAGCACGGTGTCGCTACTAGGGCAAGTGACATGATCATCCTGCTCTACTATGCGCTGGTGTGGCCTCACCCTGAGTACTGTGTGCAGTTCTGGGCACCACAGTACAAAAAGGACATTCAACTGTTGGAGAGTGTCCAGAGCAGGGCGACAAAGATGGTGAAGGGCCTGGAGGGGATGACGTATGAAGAGCGTCTGAGGTCACTGGGCCTGTTCAGCCTGGAGAAGAGGAGGCTGAGGGGGGACCTCATCGCGGTCTACAACTTCCTCACAAGGGGGAGTGGAGAGGCAGGAGACCTTTTCTCCATTAACACCAGTGACAAGACCCGTGGGAACGGGGTTAAGCTGAGGCAGGGGAAGTTTAGGCTTGACGTCAGGAGGAGGTTCTTCACCGAGAGGGTGGTTGCGCACTGGAACAGGCTCCCCAGGGAAGTAGTCACTTCACCGAGCCTGTCTGAATTCAAGAAGAGATTGGACTGTGCACTTAGTCACATGGTCTAAACTTTTGGGTAGACCTGTGCGGTGCCAGGAATTGGACTTGATGATCCTTATGGGTCCCTTCCAACTCGGGATATTCTATGATCCTTATGTCCACTGTGTGGACTGTAATCTTTCTATAGAATACAAACCTCATATGCTATCTGTGAGGTATCTTCAACAGTACTAAAATGATTGTAGGGTGATTTGAAGCTTACATACATGCAGTTGTATTGAGTCCTTTTAGTAGAACCTCTTTGCCTTCCTGTCCTATCACAAGTTGGCACCCACAATCATAGCAAATGCAAACTCATTACTAGGGTACCGGTATTTTATACTGTTTTGAAGCAGCAGAGTACAAGCAGTTTGAGTCCAAGTAATGACGTACCAGTAAGATTTTTGCTATTTATGCTTTAAATGTATTTTTAGTGAATAGACCTTTAAGAAATCAATGAACAGCTTTGAAAAGGTCATTTTTCAAATTGTTAATCTCTTCTTCAGTTTTTCTATTGTATCAGATATCAGGATCATTTAAGGCTGAAGCACAAACTACTTCTGTCTCTTATAAAATCTTTCTCTTTTTTTTTTTTTTTTTTTAAATATCTCAAGCCTCAGCTTCAGATGCTGGATTTGGGCACCCCTCGGAATTTAAATACCAAATACCTTATAAAGGAATTTTAATTCCTTACGAAGATACAAAAAATGAAATTAGATGTAAACATGACCATTATAAGCAGCTATATCCTGTAGCTTTCCTGCATGCAAAACTCCCATCAATTTCAATATATGCTTATATTCGCAATTTGTATCACCAATGATAATAATTGTATTGATAGGTTTTATAAAATGTGAATTGTAGATATGCCGTTCTCAGAACAACAACAAAAGTAAGATGCCAGAGAGCAGGGCACCAGCTTTTATTACAAAGAATCACCTGCACACCTCATTGGTTTCTATTCCTACCATTGTTGCTCTGCAACTGAAACCTTAAAGATAAAACTATGCTTGAAATAATTGCGGGCTTACTTTTTCATTAGAGAAAAAAAAGCAGTGATACTTGTTATCTACAGTAAAAGGAATCTCAACAGTCAGGCTTTTTACTTTATTTTAAAATATTAAATACTTTCCAGAGTCAGAGCAGATGTTAAATATTTAAAGTAAGCCCCTGGAAATTGAGTCACCTCTGGCTTTTAACTGCATATGCTAGGCTCTTGTTAGATCTTTTGATGTGATTCTTGGAATCTGTAGTGCTCTCACACGCTGAAGGTAGTGCAGAAGTGAATAGTATAGCTAATACTCATATGCTATAATGAGCTGTGGGTGAGGAACTTTGTGTTCCTTTGGTGCATTGGTGGAGTCCTTGAACAGAGTTCAGCTCCCTTAGAGTACAAATGAAGGGATTCACTTGTCGTTGGCCATTGTAGGTTCAAGATCTACACCAGTGTTTGTGAGGTGGTGCTGAGATAATTTTATAATTGCACTTATGTATTGTACATGCAATGTGACATAAATTACAGTTATAGGTACACCAATATCTTAGTTTTCAGAAACTGAGTAACAAGAGGTCCTGATCTTATGATTTAAAATTAGTATATATATATGTGGCCAAATTCTATGCAAAGTATAAGATATTTAATTTTAAATAATCCTTAGAAAAGACAGCTTGAAAAATGGCAATATAAATAGCTAGAGTATATTTATATCTTCAGTTCACATATTTCAGCTGTCTTTTTCTCATTAATCAGAGTCAAACGTTTCAAAAATTAATCAATTTATGAAGTCACTCCAGGAGTGAGTATACACTTACACATTTCCTTCTTTTTATTATTTTTAAGTAGGGATTTATTTAAAGGTATGACTGACAAGGATAATGACGCAAAAGGAATATTTTTAGAAGGGTATTTGATTGGACTTTTTGAAAAGTTACAGTATTAATTACTATGATTCTACTGATTCCTGCAAGGCTTTCTACTATACTTTAATCTAGTTTGCAGGAAGCATTATAAAAGCTGAGAGACCATTCATTACATTTGAAGCTTATGTATTTCAAACATTTTTTTTTTTCCTTTGGAACTGTTACTAAACTGAATTTGTGGATAGAAAATTGAGTTTACCTTTAACGTATGTGGTTACTATGCATTAGTCAGCCATGTTTTCATGACTTTTTGCCACATAAGCTGATTGCTGAAGTGCAGCTTACACCTTACTATGAGTTTATTCGTGTAATACACAAAAAATACTTTTTTTCTTGTCCATGGAAAAAAAGAAGTGAACAGGAAAACCAAAGCATATGCCATAGTGACTTTGCTAAATGAAATTGTATAACATATTGTGATGCTATATTAATATCTAGTCTGATAGCAATCCTTATTATATTAGGAAATGAATTATAGGTAGAGTCAGTCATATTACTAATAACAATTGTGATGGAAAGTTTTCAAAACTTATATTCATCTGCAAGGAATGCTAAATAAGGTACAAGGGAATCTGTGGTCTTGCCCCAGGCCTATAACCTCTGCTCAACCTCGGTCAAAGCAGCCAGAGTGGCAAGGACTCCCAGACAGGCAATTCGCTCTCCATTTGTCTTCAGGGAACACAAAGTCCTGCGTTACAGATATCTGTCCGTTCAAGGCGTCCTTCTGCCATAGCTGTGGCACCATCTTGTCTACAATTTCTCCCCTGCAGTCCATGGTAGTGATAATGCCAAAATGTGATGTTGCGAGGGGAGCTAGACAGCCTCTGTGTCCTTGGTAACATTGCATCTACTGAGTTACTGAGGAAAGTGTGTGCTTGGACTGAGGCCTTGCACAAGCAATGGTGGTATGAGGGGAATGCTGGTGTCTTAAGGTCATTTACTTGAGTTAAGGAAAAAACGCAGATGCTTTCTGAAGATCCTCATGGGGTGCCCACAGATGGGGAAGGAAAGGTTTGTGGGACAGCTTCAGCAAGCCTTGGAGTAAAGGTAGATGCTTGGCCCTGGAGGTGGAAAGATGTACTGGGTACACTGCTAGAGTAATGTCAGTTTTGAAAACCTCATAAAATGAAGGTTTGAGGAGTCTCAGCACAGATGCTTTGGTCTGTGCCATATTACTTCTTACTGTGGACATAATCATTGTTGCAAAAACCAGTTTTGTATGCCCATGGTGGCTCATTTATAATACTGTGAACACACCGACTTTAGTCTGGATTAGGAATGAGTAGATCTGGTAATCTAGAGAACCTAAAAATAGATATAAGCGCTTTATATGTAAATGTGTGTGCATACATAACGCTCAATGCACTTTTAATGGGGAATAACACTGTATTTTTTCACTCTGGGTTCCTAGGTAGGTACATACTTTCAGGCTATGTCTTTCAAGGGGAAAAATAAGTATAATAATTAATTTATCTCATTATTGCATCTTTGATGGGTATTTTTGTCCTGTGCATTTAGAACAAAGATGATGAAACTGCTTTGAAGACCTCAAAAGGACCAACACTATTACAGAGAAAATATAAATTCTACATACATAAATACAAATGTGAAGTGTTGCAACACCTTGTTTCCACAGAGCTAACACAAGCAAATATTGAATGAAAGGCTGAGCCAATTAAAAGTGCAAAGTCTGTACACCATGCAATTGAAGAGCTGCAAATCAGAAAGGAAAAATAAGAGATGTCAAACCAATATTTATATATGCGAACAAACATACACAATAGTGTAAATAAGTAAGTAATTTTTTTCTGGGAATTGCAGAAGCAAGACAAATCCATGGCAATATCCGAGTATATTAATATTCCAAATGTGAAAACGTGTATATACATATATGTATATATTTCAGTGTTATTCCTCTGCACAGAAAAGGTGAAAGACTGTTTTTTATCTGTTAAGTACTGAGATTTGATCTCATAGAGAGCCTAATTCAATGTCCAGTCATTTTTTTTTCCTGTAACCACTGTGGATTTTTGGATAGGGATCCCACCATACAGTTTGACCAAGTAATCTCCATTTTTAAATAAATTATGCAGCGCAGTTTTACTATATGATGAGCTCATAAATACATGTATCCCATGAACTGAATATACTTTTTTAAACTGGTGAACTATGACACAAATAATTACTTACAAAAACTCAGAAAAATAATAAAAAAAAAGTCAGTCTAAGGCATATGTCAAGTTGTTTATCACAGAAGTTTCAGCATAACTGATCTGGTAAGTAAATAAATCTTTCAGAAAATTGGTATTTTTTATCAGCCTGATAAAAGGTTTAGTTGTGTGTACATGAGTATGTTTTATTCTGTTGTTCCTGAATATTTACATTGATTCCCGTTGAGGTCATATGCAGGAAATTGTGCCAATTCAATGAATGTTGCCACTGGCAGATAAATGAAAACAGATAACTTAGTAAGTCACCACTTGTTATGAAGATCTCAACCTTTCTTTTGCCGGACATAAACAGTCTGTGGATATATCTGGAAATGTTGTTTTGTTTCTCGGGTTATCCATATGGCCATGCTTCTAATGCCTAGGTATAAATATATGCTTTGAAATTACAAGGAAAATGGAAAAAAAAATGTTTGTTTTCAATTAGGAATATACATTGGATGAAACTTAAAAATTTGATCTCAATTTTATTTCTTTATTATTGCATTCAAGATGTCCATCTTGTAAAGAAACAGAAATGAAAGGTTGTGATACCCCAGAAAGTGTTGCACTTAAAGACTAAAAGAAAGATAAACAATGAATATTCCATAGAAATGTTGCACCTTTAGACTTACTACCTAATTTTATCTAATTGCCTAATGTAATACTACCAATGATTCCATTAATATTTCTTGTTAATATAGATAATAAATAGTAATGTATAATCAGTAGCTTCTAGTTAGATGATCTGAGAAATGACTTCGGAAGTCCCACTCATGAGTAAGCAGTCATGGGGCACTGACAGATGTGCTGAGCTCCAGCTGCAGGTATGGAAGTGAATTCATAGTAGGGTGTGTGATATAACATCTACAGACACCAGATTTTTTTTTTCTGTAGTCAGGCTGTATGGTTTCCTGGGAGGAAGGTTAGCAGCCTTTGAAAAAATCAGTAAATGAATTGTGATGGTCTCAGTTAATTGAGGATCCTCTATGAAGTAAATTCTGAAAGCATCTAACGCCAGACTCTTGATTATTGCAAAACTAAATTTTAAAATTTAAATTCCAAAATTTGAAAATTTTGAAAGCTGTGAATATTCAAGGATTTTAGGATAGCTTGATCAATTTGACTGCTTATTAGAGTCAGTGGAAATAAAGGTCTGTGCAAAATGAGTATGCCTTATCAAGGCTGAGAGTTTTTTCCAGTTTAGGTTTTTATCACATGATCTTTGTCAGCTTTCTTAAAAGCTGTTTAGAATCATTCATGTCATCCTAGAATTTGGTATTGCTTTGTGAGCAGAGCCATTTGTAGTACTCAGTTAAAATTACATAAAACAACCATGAGGACCAAAGTAATTTTGGCTAAGTTTTGTAGTGAAAGATGGTGTTAGAAAACACACTGCTCTCTGTATAATCTTGCAGAACAAAACTTCAGCTGTCTGTAAAGTTCTGTCTTTGTGCAGGCACGGATAAAAACAGATAAACACAAAATTCACAGTTTCCTTTTAGAAGGAGAAAAAATCTCCAAGAATCTGGATATCTGAACATAAGAAACCATATTGTGGACAGAAGCAAGATTTAATTTGCATGAAGCTATTTATAAGCAGAGTTCAGGAATGTGATTAATTGCTCAAACATGATTGCTGCATATATTGACCATGAACACTAAGTCAAGTGGTTCTTTTTTTTTTTTTTTTTTCCTGAAATGTGCATTCTCTTTTCTATGCCTAAGCACATTTGTTTTCAAAAGCACAGGGCTGCAAAAATATGGGTGTAATAGCAAATTAAATGACTGTTAATTATGCTTTCATATTAAGTAATAGCAATGGTACACCTGGAAATTGCAAACAGCATCTGCGAGATTTGCAAATCAGATTATCTTGAAGCCATCACTTTCTGGGTCATCTTAGAGTAAGTGTGAAAAATATAAGAATTTTGACAGTGGTTATTCATTTATACGGTATGTTTTGTTTCATTACATAAAATTGGTTGATAACACTATTATTCTTCTAGTGCACTCTGCTTGTAATGTATGCGGCATCACAGGCTTTAACCTTACATAAGGCTATACTCAAGCTTTTTTTTTTTTGTTCTATTTTCTGTAGTTCTGTAACCAGTTGTCCACAACATTTTATTTATTTATGGCTTCCCTACAGTAGTCTTTGTTTCAGAATATTTCACTATAAAATGAAGTAAGACTTTACTAGGCGATGTGTGGGAGATACTTGGATCTGATAAGTTTATTAGCTTTTTCCCTGATGAATTTTGGAGGCTTCACTTTTTCCACAGAGATGGGATTACATGAGTCAATAAATGCAGCCATTCCTTAAGTGGAAAATCAAATTAAATGCAAGCCAGGGAAATGGAATAGTTAAACTGTGGGCCTCTGTGAGGCTGGAGTGGGTGCATGAGGGGAGCTGTCTTCCTTGGAGGATTCTTCTGTGCTTTTTTTCTGTTTGTTCTTGTCTGTATTGTTTGAGGACCAGAATCCTGATGACTTCTGCATTAACAGTGTGTTGCTGCCATGGGTAGAGCTGACTTGATGATCAGCTCATGGGGAGCTGAAAAATCCTCCCACAAAGGAGTAAATGGAGTATTTTGTTGAAACCTGCTGGGAAAGGCAGTGTGTCTCATGACAGTGACCCAGGAAATCACTTAGCACAAAAGGAATTCCTGTTTTATTTTCATGTCAGTTGTAAAGGAAGGGCTTGACCTGATGGTAAGACTTCTGAATGAATGTGCTGACTTTTTGGGGAATTCTGAAAACACTTTCTGTGCAGTGAGTGAAAAACAAAACAAATAATCTCTCAATTTTTACATCCACAGATGAAGCAACTGAATACAATCCTATCATATTTCTTTGTTGCTGTTGTCTGCTTTTTGTTTGTTATTTTTAAAGAGATTCTAGAAATGCTTTCCCAACTAAATCAATAGCTGCTAAATATTTAGGACGTGTTCAGATATTATGCCATATCATATATGAACGTGTGTGTGAATAATTGCTTAAGGAAGGGAAGTAAATGAGTTTTGTGGTATTTTCCTGTCTCTGCTAACTACACTGAGCTTTGTGCATTGGAAAAAAAAAAAAAAAAAAAAAAGCAGATTTGCCACAAAATTCATTACAAGTTTTTGATTCCTACAGTGGATTTTTTTAGTCTGTATTGCATGTCAGTTAGGCTTGGGTGTGAGAATGTGAGTAAGGTCTTAAGGCTCATTGGACTCCAGCTGAGGTGCCTAAGGCTCCATGGCAAGGTTCAGAAATTCAGAGAGATTATCCACTGATTGGATTTATGGATTTCAACTGTTTTTTTCATTTAGTTTGACATGTTCCTCATTTGCCTTTCTGGCATGATGCCACATGAGTTATGCTGAAGCTTCTCTCTTTACTCAATAGACACAAATATAGAAAAGAAAAAAAAAAGCTTCGTTTATAAATGACAGGTTGGCAATGAAAGGTGACACAAAAGATGCTATTTGGATATAATGCTTCAGAAATCAGCGACTATCACTGGAGAAGTCAACATTCGCTTGCAAAAAAAAAAATCCAATGTTCTCTCCAGATTTCTCAGCATTATCAGTTTTAGTGTGTAAAATGAATTACTGAACAATGCTTCTATATTAGGGAAGTTCAGTGGCTATTTTTTATTTATAAATTATTTATTTCGACATAGTGAATGAGGATTGTTTGTTTGCTTGTCTGCTTCTTAAACCTTCATAATACCAGTTACGTGAATTAAATGGAGAATGAGATGGATTGTTTTGACTTAATGATCATACAAACAATTGATTTTTTTTTTTTTTATCACAAGTTTACTCATGGTTTGGAGTTACTTGTAGTTTAGAATCTCAGTTTCTGAAAAGCTTCTGTTCCAGAAAAAGACGTCTGTAGGACAATTAAGCATATTCTTTTTCCTCTAAAATTATTAAGAACCAATGGCGACTCCATATACAGAGCTGATTTAATGAACGCGCAGTGTCACTGAAGTACAGCTCCTTCTGAAGATAACAGCATTGCCATTAGTGTGCTATGTCTGGCACAATGGAAGTGACTGCAGGTTAAACAATGGAGTAAAGCTATTATCCGTAAATATGTCAGTGATTGAGGATGCCTGACTTTCTTGGCTAAGTGCCATTGTAAATTGGTCCTTTCCATCTTTTCCATCTTTTTCCATCTTTTGTAAGATGGATGCTGGAGAACGGAGATACCCAGAGTTACTTTCAGGACTTTGTAGGGGTTTGATCTAAAAGCAGATGTGAGGGTCTCAGTTAACTTAAAAGAAGTTCAAATAAACCCCATACTATAGTGCTACTTAAATATTAATTTCAAGTCATTTTACCTTATAACAGTTATGTTCCACATGCTGGAAGTAGAAATGTTCTGTGTTTCAGAAGAATATATGCACTTAGCAGTGAATGGTGACTCAAAATTAAGCCAATAAAAAGACTGAATAGTTCATAAGATCTGTGACACAAAGAGGAATATAATCCCTAGTCTAATATCATATCTGTAAGATTATATTTTTGCACTCAGGGCTATTCATCTAAAAATGGTATAGTAGAACTAGAAAGTTCTAGGAAGGAAACTAGAAGGAAAATCAACAAAGATTATCAAGTTGTGGAATGGTTTCAGTATGAATAATTTACAGAGGACTCCAGACTGAAAGACAGCACTGAAGGGGGATATGATAGAAGACTGTAAAGTCAGGACTGTGGAGAAGATGATGAACTTTTCCTTGTAAAAGCAGGGGGGAGTGATTGTAAAATGGGACAAAGTATACCCTTATTCACATAACAGATGGACGAAGATCACATTGTCATAGAATGCCATAGCATGAGACTGATTCTAAAGTAATCATCTAAAGTTATTAAAAACACAGAAAAAACTATCAAAGGATATTAAATATAAATATACTTAATGTTTATGAATATCCTTTTATTATGTACTGATATTTAATCTGTCTCAGAAGGCCTATAAACTGTAGAAAGCTGGGAGCTGTATAATTTGAGTGCTCTGTCTTCTGCTGGCAGTCCTGAAGAAACAGGTTACTGGGGTAGACAGACCTTTAGAGCTCACTTGCACTGGAATGGTTATCAAGGATAGTTGATGGCCCATTACAAACAACTTTAACTGTTTAAACCTAAATGTTTGTAATTAAATATGTAATAAGATAGCTTAGCAGTTATTGTATCAATAATTACTTACGCTGTAAGAAGTAACTCATCTATGTGCCCTATAAAATACATAATTTAGTTAGGACAGCTATCATTCCAGGATTACACAGTGATACTATATGCATATTTGATGACCTTTTCTGTGGATTATTACTCAAACATTAGATATTTTAAAAAAATATTCAGACTTTTGGTATTGTTGAGAAAAATATCCATAGAACCACCTCAGTGATACATATTATATTGGCTGATCTGCTTGGAGCTCATTTTTATTGTTAATTTCAAGAATAGATTAATGGGAAAAACTTGAGTATTTCAGGACTTTATACTGTTTTTTCTTTCTAGTTTCAAAAACTTTATTGAAACCTTTAGAGTTTGTTCTTTAAGTTACACAGTTACATTCTGGAGGGTTTTGCCTAGCTCACTATATCCCTTTCTGAAGGGTGGGGTTGAGGGAAGATAAAACTACAGAATTTAGTACCATTATTAGTGGTTCTAAAACAAATGGGCTAACCTTCTATAAAAGCCTGACTGTACATATATATATATATATATATATATATATTTATATATTTATATATATAAATATATATATATATATATATATATAAAATAAAGCTGGCCTTTGATAACCATTGGATGGATTCAGTTAATCTAGTATCTTGTCTTGGAGAATGACCAGAATAGGCTGCCTAGGGACCAGGGGACAAAAAGAGCAGTTATACAGTGATACTTCCTAGAACACTCTCCTAGCCTTGACCAGTTTGCTGCTCAGGGACTGTCTGACCTGGGGATGTCTGTATGTAAGTGAGTATTTAATAATTCATCACAGTATTCCACTTTTGCGAACTCGTCCTGTTTCTCCTTGACATTGTATAGCTTTTTAGCATCCACCATGTTGTTTTGTCTCTTGGCTGTTTCCTCACAATTCATCCCTTTAAAAAGTATGTATGACTCTTGTGCTCAATGGTGTATTGTAAACACACACACTGAACATACTAAGTATGACTGAGTATAAGTATTACGTTGAACAGCACAGAACCTTTCAGGACAGTAGTGTTAATCTTTGCTGACAGAGTTCACTTTCCATCCCCACTTTTCGTATGTATCTTCTGAAGGAATTAGTTCCACTAAACAGTGCTTCTTTTTGCATTGTTTTATTTCTTGAAAAGCAGCTTGGGTGAAGGCACAGTGCTGAGAATGTTAATCTTTGCTTTCAGTGCTATTAAATGACCAGCTAGTTTTTAGCAGTTTAAGAACAGCATAATGAATTAAAAACAAAAAACAACCCTTCTTCCCCTGGAGATGTTCTTGCTCTACCTCTGCTAAATTGTGCAATTTCATACGTGAGAACCAAGATAAGCATCTGAAATGAAGTATCGTGCTTACATCACTTTTCAGTTATAGTTTGAGAGGTTGTTGAGGCTTCCTTCAGGTAGCCCATCACTAGAATGTTGTTCAGGTCATCAGAACATTTTATTGACAGAGACAGGGCATATTTGTCACTGTTATAAGGTAGAAAGCTTTAAGAGCTTAAATATAGGCAGAAGCTAAATGCTTTAATCTGAGGTTTAAAAGAAAAAGCAGAACAAAGCTGAGTAAGAAAGTCTTGGATAAAGCAGCGTTGTTATCCAGTAGGTTTAATTTAAAGGTTATACTTCAAATACTGTTTGCAATATGCTGGGACTATGAAATGCATATTTGCAAAGAAAGTTAATAATAATTCTCCTATGTGCTTTTTCTGCGTGAAAGAGTCTACATATGCTAACGTTGGATTTTGCTTGCTGGATCATTACTGATGTCTTGCATGGTTGTAAGATGACCAAGTTCTAGATTATTCTTTAAAAAAGAATGTATGTGCCCCAACAAAGGGCGATATAATGCACATTGAATTCTAGATAATATTAAATAGCTGTCTTCTCTTTATACAAGCAATATTACATCTACAGTATTAAAATCTAGTCTGTGTATTGTGGAAAAGTAGATCATACTAAATAATTGCACAGTGGCATTTTAAATGGCAACCTGTATCTGAGTTCCAAACAAGTTTTAGTTTAAAATTCATGTGTAAGTCACAGTGAACAGCAGTTGTCTTCTGCCTCTCCATTCATTTCTAAATATGAAGCTTAGCAAGTTGGCTTTTGTGGACAAGAAGGCAGAATATCTCACTTCTACTCATGTGATTTGAAAATCAGCTTTGCAGGTCTCCAAGATTTTATATGAATCTAGCTATGTCTGTGTATATGAATACAGTACTGAAGAAAATGTAGAATGGCAGAAAAGGTATTCCTAGTTTGTCCCCTCTGATTAGCTCAACCCTTTTCTGGAATACAGGCTGGAAAAAACCTTTTGTGGGGTCTTAAAAAATTAATGACCAGAAGTCTGATAAAGGAAGAAGAGGTTTAAAAAACAGAACTTAAAATGTTCAAATTTCTGTTACAGCTCTCATAAAAGAATACCACAGTTCTTGAAGTAGGATCATAGAATTTTAAAATGGTTTGGATTGGAAGGGGCCTTAAAGATACTCCAGTTCCAAACCCCCTGCCCTAGGCAGGGACACCTTCCACTAGAACAGCTTGCCCAAAGCCCCATCCAACCTGAACTTAACGCTTCGAGAGTTGAGGCGTCCTTGGAATTCGGCTTCTCTGGGCAACCTGTTCCAGTGCCTCACCACTGTCAGAGTAAATAATTCCTTCCTACTATCTAATCTAAATCTATGCTTTTTTGTTTAAAGCCATTACTCCTTGTCCTATCACTACACACCCTTATAAAGAGTCCTTCTCCTGCTTTTTTGTAGACCTCCTTTAGGTACTGGAAGGCTGCAACAAGATATCCCCAGAGCCTTCTCTTCTCCAGACTGAACAACCTGAAGTCCTTCAGCCTGTCTTCATGGGGGAAGAGCTCCAGCCTTTTGATCATCTTTGTGGCCCTCACTTGGATTAGTTCTAATACGTTCATGTCCTTCTTGTGCTGGGGGCTCCAGAGGTGAACGCAGTGCTCCAGCTGGGGTCTCACAAGAGCAGAGTATAGAGGGAGAATCACCTCCCTTGACCTGCTGGCCACACTTCTTTTGATACTGCCCAGGATAGGGTTAGTTTTCTGGGCTGCAAGTGCACATTGCTGGCTTGTGTCAAGCTTCTTGTCAACCAACATCCCCAAGTCCTTCTAATCAGGGCTGCTATAAATCCATTCTCTGCCTACCTGAATTTGTTCTTGGGATTGCCCCAGCCCAGATGCAGGACCTTGCACTTGCATTGTTGCATTTCATGAGGTTTGCACAGGCCCACCTCTCAAGCCTGTCCAGGTCCCTTCCCTTCCGTACCCTTTAGCGTGTTGGCTGCACCGTACAACTTGGTGTCCTCAACAAACTTGCTGAGGGTGCACTCACTCCCACTGTCCATGTCACAAAGACGTTAAACAGCGCCAGTCCCAGTGCTGACCCACCCCTGAGGAACACCGCTCGTCACTGGTCTCCGCCTGGACATTGAGCCATTGAGCACAACTTTTTGAGTGCGACCATCCAGCCAATTCCTTTACCCACCGTGTGGTCAATCCATCAAATCCATGTCTCTCCAATTTAGAGACAAGGCTGTCATGCAGGGCAGTGTCAAATGCTTTGCACAAGTCCAGGTAGATGATATCAGTTGCTCTTTTCCTGTCCACCAGTGCTGTAACCCTATTGTAGAAGGCCACCAGATGTGTCAGGCACAGTCTCCCCTCAGTGAAGCCATGTTGGCTGTCTCCAATCACCTCCTTAATTTTCGTGTGCCTTAGTGTAGTTTCCAAGACAATCTGCTACATAATCTTGCTGGGCATAGAGGTGAGAATGACTGGCCAGTAGTATCTGATCTCAGTTGTATAAAACAGCTATACAACGCTAAATAGTTATTTTCTTCTAGTGTTGATTGCAAAGATTAGTGATTTAAAACAGATAAGCAGTCTGATCTTGTAAATAATGATTTCCAAAACTCATATTACGTAAGAATTTCTGTGGACTTTCTTGCTAAATCTCCATCTGTCATTAGTATAAAGGATAAGGATTATTTATACAGAAACTAGTCTTGCTCCAGTATCAATGCATGCTAATACTGGTGCTTGGGAAGTAGTTTTGTCTGATATCGCTCTGAATATCCACTTCCTTTTGCAGTTTCTGGGGCAGAATCTGTTGTGGATCTCACATTGTAAACGTAATTTCAAATGACTTTGGAGTAGTGGTGCAATACTTGATTGGTTTTTATGGCAGGAATAAGCAGTAGGATGCAGAGTCTGAGGAACCTCCATTGTGGGACCTGGATGACATTGTCTTATGTTTCTGTGGAGCATGGTAAGTGGTTACCTGGCAAAAGCAGGGAAATTAAGGGACTTCAGATCTAAAACTGCTCTTCAGTAAGATCTGCTTTTTCCTTCTCTTCAAAACCATTTCCTCTCTTTACCTATCTGTTAATTCATTAGAATGGAAAGGCGAAATAACATGAGAAAACAAATTTCCAGGAGCTTTATTTTCTTTTAAGTAATGATTAATGTTACTAAATGACTTGAGCTGAATGACTTTCAGGTATTTGTAGATATTCTTCAGTTTTTAAGAGAGAGAAAGATTATTGTCAAAGCCATCACTTGGGATCAGAAGAGAAATAGATACGTTGCAATGAAGGGATGGAACGTTAGGAGGAAAATACTCCTTTATGTTGAAATGTTCAAAATAGTCTTAGAAGACGGTATGATCAAATCCTCTGTAGGACTTTTTATTATGTGAGAAAACAGTGGAAAGCACACACTAAAGAAGAGTTCTTCAGTGTCAGGACCCAGGGCAGAGGCCTTATAACCTTGGCATGATTCTACACAATATTCTACAAAAAAACAACTTTCCCCTCTCTATTTTGTCTAATCCAAAAGAGATGACAAAGCAGCATGATCTTCCCTAAACTTCATGTTCTCACTGCCTACCTAGGTAGGCATATTTTATTTTCAGTTCCCTTCATTTCACATCTTAGTGATTCACTTGGGAGACACTGTTAATGTTGATGAAGAGCCAGGTGTCACTGAGCTCATGCTGATAAAGACAGAAGAGAGCCAGGCTGTACTGAAGCTTATTTGAAGATTAAATATATCTCACATCTAGATTGGAAGTTTTTTGACTTTGAAACCATGAGACACTGTAGTGACTCAATGTGAATCGGAGATGAGACAGCCCATAGATGCCTTCCAGCATTAAGGAGAATTAATCTAGGATGTGGTCACACAAACTCTTAGCTATTTCTAATGGAAGTTAAGTTCTTCAGGCAATCGCAGTTACAGAAATAAAACTTCCAGAAGGAAGGTCTTAGCGTTATACAGAATATATGGCCATCTTGTCATCTTTTAACTGTTAAAATCCAGCTGGTATTCAAAGTGAAGAAGTGATTTAATTTGTTTGAAAAGTTAGAAATGGAAGAGGTAGAGATTGCAGTAATACATCCAGTGAAAGTCAGCACTGATATAGTGCTGCTCTGTTTTCATTATCTGCATTATTAAATTCACAATATCTTCTGTCCTTATCTATGAATCAAAACCTGAAGATAAAAGCTCCCCAACTTCCATTGGTATGAGCCAGAAAAAATAATCTCTCTTGTATTGCTTGCTACCAGTGATTCACTGTTGCATCTAAAATGAAAACCAAGCTTCAAGGGCAGAGTATCAGACCAAATGCAAGCAATGAAAATATAATTCTCCTTTACTGACAACCTAAATAATACTTACGTACATTCTACTATGCAATATGAGAGCGATCAATTCTGCATACCTGATGCTGAAGTAGGGTGCCAGCCCAACCAGTGGTTTGTATTGTGGATTCATCCAAACAATCTAAAGACAAACCTGTACGCTGTTAGATAGGATTCATAGGTTGAAATGCAATTCTGTGCAACTTCACAGAATAGGCAATTTCAGCAGAAGTTCCTTCTGTTCCTAATTATTCCTCAAGATTCAAGTTTTTCTCTATTAGGAGATTTCAGTACTCTTCAGAATATGTGTTTTTCTGTGAAGATAACTAATGGTCTCAATAGCACAATTAAGTCACGCATAAAGCCTTGTATTGTGTTTTTTCTTATGCCTTAAATCTGGTTTGTGTCCAAGTGGATCAATAAGTAGCCACCTGTATTTATAGCCATGGGCCTTTGTCCGTAGCCCATACTTTTAAGACCTCTGTGTGACAGTCCTTTATTTTGCGTACATTCTAGGGTTGTTGCTTGTTTACTTTACACCAAAATAGTTCCTTAGAAGAATATTGTGTTAATATTTGTAACATTCTTGTCTGCTTGTATCTAACTACCTGTGACAACATTGCAAGTGGTTTTCAAATTTCTTTACATTTATTGTCCTCAGATTACATATAATTGTACCTCCTCCCTTCGTGCCATGACAGAAGTTCATTATTATATTCTCTTCAGATATAGGGTGTCAGCCAGACAACCCAAGCTTCCTCTGCAAATTAGGGAACTTCTTTCTTGGTCAGTCTGAGTATTTGTGGAACAGACTTACAGACTTCTGAACAGCTCCCAAGCTCTGTATCTGTGCACATACTTATGAAGTCTGTATTTTTGAAATGATACAGAAAGATATTTACTCATTCAGGTTTTGTCCTCTTTTTGTTCAACAGGGTTGCTGTTGAACAAAAAAATGCTGTTGAACAGCATTGCTGTTTTGTTTTATTTTCTCCAAGGAAAATATTCTGTTCTTGTGCCCCTTCATGGAGGGTGCATCAATTGGTGGAGGGACAAACCTAAACTTAATGTGAAAATGATAAATGATTGCTTCCGAAAGTAGGAAGCATTCTTACCATGTTATTCTAATACTATACAGAGTGATTTAATTTTTTTTTTCCTTTCGTACCTGAAATTTGAATTGCATTATTTTACAATTTTGTCAACCTAAATCATTAATAATGCTCTAAATGAAGGGATGGCAAGCTCTATTTATCTTGTCTGCTTACTGCATAGTATTGTAGTACTGTATTCTTTTAAAGAACTTTTAATCTTGTCTTACATTTACAGTTTCTATCCTATACCTTTATTCTTTTCACACATCTATTTTCAAAGGTTTTTTTTTTTTTTTATATATATATGTATGAGTTATGAATGAAAAAATTAGAAGGACCATTTTTTATGATCTTTTGCTTGTCAACACTTCACTTTTCTAAGGGGTTCCTTCAGGGTTTTGCAATATTCTCTTCTGCAAAGAACAACATACGTAATTTTGCTTCCTTGATTTCCCTGTAGATCCTTGCAAACTATGTAAATCCCTTTTTGCAGATATAATCATTTTTCAGTGGTCTCTACTGTGCTTATGAATGCAGTTCTTTTAATGAAGATACTGACTCCACTGAATAAGGAGATCGCCGCATAAGCATAATATGAACTGGGGCCGTTTAGTAGAAGATTACAGTTTATCAACATAGAAGGCAGACCAGCTATTAAAGGCAAAATAGTGTAGTGAACAAAGAAGTAATTGAGAAAATTGTAAGAAGCCTTAGAAGGTACAGCATGCTCTCAGGAATGATCCTGCCCCTTTGGAAAGGGAAAGGCACAGTCTTGTTCTGCACTTACTGGTGGAGGTCTCCTGTACAAAATACATACTGTCAGGAATTGTGTAACTGTGAAGTACAGTTCCATTTTCTCTCTCTTAGTCAATAGTGAACATTCATGGTGCTAGACACAACTATACTACTTGAAAGCCAGACTGTTAGGAGGTAAAAAAAAAAAAAAAAAAAAAAATCAAAACTAAAGAAAACGCGAATGGAATCCCTAATTTTTGATTATTCTAACTCTGAAATTGTCAAAGATTATAGGAGGAACATGTGTGTTGTTGTCAAGCACTAGTGAAGGACCTGAATTCTGCCTATGTAGACTGTCCTTTCAGTTGCTTGAGAGATTTTTGCTTTTTGTCTGAAACTACTATATAGATTTTGCTGTTTATCTTTCATGCATTTATGTACTTATAACAAAGTTAGAAAATGACAGTGATTGTGATTAATCCAGGAGGTTCTGGAAGGGCTTTAAAGTATGAGATTTTGACTTACTAGACAGAGTAAGGTATATGATATAGCAAAAATCAGATAAAATTCATGACTTTTGCCTGACTGATACCACTGTCATGGCAGTAGCTAAACTGAACCATACTATGGTAGTCTAGCAGACAACAAAGATCTAGTGTTTGAACAATATCAGATAATAAAAATAAATCTGGAAAAGCTGTCAAACTTAGGCATACCTAGTAACATATTTTGTGTTAGTCTTGGGTTATATAATAAATAACATACACTTGATAGAGAGTTTTGGGTGGCAAAACTTTGAAGAAGAATTAGTATTCGCATAGAGGATCTTTATCTCCAGTAAAAAATCTTTGAAATACTACCATTCCAAACACACACACAGCAACAATGCTGATCATAAATTTGCAAAGCTTTACGTGAAAGCCCTTTCGCTCAGATCTGAGGGAGGGCTTCATATACAATTTATATTATTTGTAATAAGAATGTCAAAATGAGAAGCCTGATTTGAGAACATTTATCTTTATTCTACCTGTCTAGAAATCCAACCAATGAAAATGGAACAGTTTATGGGTTTCATAATCTCATTTATTCTAGTCTCTGTTGCAGCAGAGAAATAAATCCTGTCATTAAGATTTTCAGAAACCTGTACTTAGGCATTGGCCCAAGTTTCCAAAATGCTGAGCTGCTGCTGCTAGCTTCCACTCATCCCAGAGACATGGGATCATATTTTGGTTTCTTTTTTAAAACAACTTTTACTTTGTTGCAAATTCACTTAGTTGCAGTACAAACCAATGCAATTTGGAAACTTGAATAGGTCTAAAAATGGATGGGACAAACAGGCATATCTGAAATCTATCTGGTGATTCAGAATTTAACCCCAAACTCATCTGTCCTTTTCTTACTTTCAATGAATAAAACTACACTGAATTTTTAATGCTGTTGTTACATGAAAGTTACTGAACCATGTGAGCTGGAGTGCAACAGATGATAGATAGAAATGACAGGACTGGGCCCTATGACTCTGTAGAATCAGATTTATTTTTGGAAGTTCTTTAAGGGGATAGAAATTTCACAAGAACAGCTTCCTTTTCTTTTTAAAAGACTTCCTTTTACCAAGGAGAGGGGATTTTGTTTATTTGTTTTGACTAGGTGAATGGGGTCCACATCCCGATTTAAGTTTCTTCAGTATAAATCCTCATGAGCTATGTTGACTTCAATTGTAAAACTGTAGTCTTTACTATTGTTATTCTATCTCATTAAAATTAATTAAGTCATTCCAGATGGGAGCAACCCCAATCAATTTTTGCTCCCAAATAGTTTAGTTTAACCAGAGAACAAAACTTCTGTTTGTAGAAGGAACTCTTTGAAGTGGAACAAATGCCGATTGTTAGCAGTGAAGAGAGATTTTATTTGACCTTTCTTTCTGAATTCTGTTCCTTTCTCATCAGATATGGAGCTATACTTTCTGACATGAAGTTCTAAGGGAAAGAAATCTGATTTTGTTCTGCTCTCTTTATCTGTTATCTAATTTATATATAACGAATGTAGTTAACAAAAATCTTTTTCCTATACTTCTGTTTTTTGATTTTGGCTTAATATGTAGAAAATTTTGAACTTTGGATATTTTTATTTTTTATTTTTTTGAAAATCATACGTTTGATAACACTGGCTGCAAAGTTTTTGTGATATTGTAGATGAGCATACATTAACTTCACTCTTTCCTTAGGAATAATCTTTCAGGAATAATCTCTGTATGAGAAAGTGCTTCTTATATTGTTAAAGTAGCAAACAACTTAGACTGAAAGTGTGTTAAATTGCCAAACAAACTAAAATAGATTAATTTGTGAGACATGAGAAATTCTTTTCTGTTTTTCATGTTTTCTTATGTTTCTCTATCCTAGGTCTAGGACGGGAAGTGGAGAAATGCCTTCATTGGTCAAAGCTGGATTTAAGTATTTTAAGAAAGTAAACTACTTACTTGATAGAGAAGATTGTGGCTGGTTCTTGAAATTAGTTCAGCTTCCAGCGCTCATTGAGGCAAGAGTTTAATAAGGTAAGAAATACGTAGCTCAGCACCATTAAGGATTAGATATATCTGAAGGCAATGTAACAAGTCTTGAAGACAGAGACAAGTTAATTTTATCATAACAAAGAGCAATTAGTGGTCAATGTTGTTGACTGGTGTAGGAGCTTAAACTTGTTTTTGTCAGGAATAAGGCTTTGCAAGGAGTCACCATGCATTTACCATTTAATTTGGTTAATATGATCAAAGCCTGGGCCTTGCTGAGTGTCTAGATAGCTCTGAGAACATAAAGAGGAACAGTCTATCTTCTTTGTCTGTATAGATGCATATGGAGGGCACTCCAGAGGTACTGCTCAGATGCTTGCAATAAGACCCTTTCTGGGGATATGGAGTCTCCAGAGACCTAACTGAAATACGTTAACTGTTTGTCTTCTAACTGCTTATTACAAAGCTGATACGGTTTTGCTATTTTTTCTGCTTTTTTGTTTGTTTGTTTTTCTGCTTCCACGTCATGAATGTCTGAAGTCAGGTTGCTTATGCTTTCTGGTAACACTTGAGCTTTCTGATAAAATACTGATGCAAGCATGTTTATCAGATGATTGTCTCAAAAATTCTAGTCTTAAATGATTTTTGAAGACTCCATGAAACACTAGTAGGCAGCCAAAATGATTAAAGACCAGAGTATCACTTTAAGAAACACAATAAAGAAAACCTCAAGAGAGGTCATTCTCCCAGAATCAATTATATATCTTGGGGGAAAAAAAAAAATATGCATCCTTGAGTTTTCAATGAACAAACCTGTTAAAAGACCTTATGTCAACATAATTTTCTGAAACAAGAGTAAAATAGATTAACATGGTAAGGCAGGGGACAAAAATTGATATGTTCCAGGGACTCCAAAGTCTCATCTAGCAAGACGTAATTCATCTGCAATTCCAGCCCAGAAAAAAAAAAATCTATTCATAAAAAATTGTTTTTTTTTTTTTCCTTATTCTGACTTAGATAAAAAGAAGAGACCTTTTGAAGCATTTTGTCAAAAATAACAGAAGTACTTGATTCCGTTAAACAATGAAGCAACTACTTTGTAAAATGGGACACAGTTTTAGGATTTGCCTATTTCATACCACTAATTCAAACCTTTCACATCACATACAGTGGCTCTGTTAGTAGGGGTTTAATTTGGAATTCGTCTTTTCCAACCTGACCTTAAAATAACTCTAAGTTGTTTTGGTAATCTATTGTGAGTCTTCAAAATTCTAATATCCTGTTTGCATATTCTCAGTTATTCATTAATCTTTGACTTTCGGTAGGAAATACGAGTAAAGAACATAAATTATTTCCATTTTAATAATATATATCTTCTGTTAATTCATCATTAGATGCTATGAAATACTGTAGATATAATAGCATCCCATACCCATTTTCTAGTTCATTTGCTTAGACAGCCCCCCCCATATCATTTAGAAGGAAAGCTAAACGTTTTTTTATCATTTGTAGCTAAGCATCAGTAGTCCAAAGTATAATTTCCATTGTGTTTCAAATATGTTTATTGTTGACATTATTATTGTTCTTTATTCATCTACCTTGACTTAGAAACTCTTCTCACAGTAATAGAGATTTCAGATAGTTTTATAATGTGCCATCTCCTTTTACTGTTTGCACAATCTATACAACATACTACACATCATTCACGCAAAAAGTAGAAACTACTTTTTTATCATTCAAAATTATGAGTGCAGCTATAGGCCAGAGTCATCAAAGGCTGTACAGGGGAAGAAAAGATTGTCTTTTTATGGTAGCCAATTTCCCCTTATTCACAGAAGATTTACTGCAGTAAAGGAGAAGGCTCTTCTGGCTAATCTTTAAAGTGCAGATTCCACAAAGGATGACTTCAGTTCTTACTAGGGCTAAGTGCTCCAGCAGTGGAAGAGTAAGAAGGGAGGTTTTGAATCATGGTTCTTTATGCCCACACCACATTTCCTTCCAGATAGCACCATTCGCACTTCAATCTGTCAAATGTTACTCTGGGGAATATGGGCTAATGCAGTCATCTACTACTAAGGACATAATGTCAAAGATTTTATCCTGTCATAGAAAAGAGAAATATGATTAAAGATAACCTCTGGACACCCATCATGTCGCTGGATTATGAAAGGCAAACACTGAAACACCACGTGAGACTTGTATTGAATACATTCCTTTCTGCTAAAATAGCTTAAGGCTGGATGGATTTATTGCCAAAATGGAGTTGAAACAGTGTAAAGACAGGTTGCCTTGTTTAAACTAAAGGAATGTCTGTATATATGATAAGGGTGTGAGGTCTACAGTTAAGTCTTCAAGGTAATTTTGAAGATTACCCTCAGAAATCACTTGTCCCTATCATACCAAGTGCCTTTTTGCAATTTAAGTGAAGTTTCAAGGGTGGCTGTCAGGGATGTCTTAGCAGCTGCCTTTGTTGGATTAACTTCTGTTGCATTTCACTATGTACTCTAGAAAGAGAAAACCAGCTAAAACAGTTGAGCAATAGAAAGCAGAGACAGTAGGTCAGATTTTCAATCCTGTTTAAGATTTTTCTTACAGTTAAACAAGCTATATTAAAAACAGAAGGCTCTGATCTGGTAATGTTTTTTTTTTTTTTTTTTTTTTTTTTTTCTTTCATTTAAATTTAGGGAAGCCATTCATAGTAGCACCAAAACATCATCTTTAAATATTGTTACTTTCAACAGTTAAGAATACAGATTGTATAACTGGATGGATCAGGAGAAGAGTAATCATGGGATATAGCAACTCTTAATTGGATTTAGAAGAAAATTAGACCTACGTAATTGGGGTTTATGAGTTTCCATGTGCTGTTACAACTCTTTTTCTCCTCATTCCTCTCAGTAACATTATAACTTGTTCAATTCCAGCTAGGTTTGACAGAGGTCACAGACAAAATACAGTTGAATTCAAGGCTTATGAAAATAAGATATTGGACAGAAAAACGGACATTATCAATACTGCAAAGGTGAAGAATAACAGCAGATTGCTATGCAGTATGAGGCATGAGGAGGCTATGCAGGAGAAAGCATTTCTCAAAGGTCTCAAACTTTGTAAGCTCTTCCTGTAGTTTTACCCACCATGGCTGGCACTCATGAGGCATAAAGCCAATGGAAACAGACTTCATTAACTAAAGTGTTTGACAACTACTACTTTGTCTGTAGACTTCCAGTGGGAATCAGGTCAATTGCACATTGACAAGCTAATTATTCCTTGATGTTTGGCTGTTTCATCTGCATGATTTCAGTTCAGTTTCCCATGGGAAGTGTTTGTATCATGAGAAATCCAGCACTGTAGTAGAGCCCATTGTAAACCAGAGGCTTCACCATGAAGAATTTCCTTTTTGAAAAAGAGATTAGAAATGTCAGCATAAATGTTGTACTGCAAAGGTATGTAATTTCTCTGACCAACTGCAAGTAATAGTTTGCTATAATGGCTTACAGTTCATAGAACGCTAGTTTGCGTTCATTCCAAAAGGGAGTGACTACTTTAATAGTTTCTGGAGGATGACACAGCAATATAGAAAAAACAGCCTGTACTGTTTGCCCTGTAGATTGGAGAACTTCTGCATATCTTGCTTCCATCAATGCAATCTTTTGGAAGAGGTTAATTGAGTTTGCATTAGAGTAAGAGGTAAAAAAATGTATTCTGTTTCTTCAGAGTTATTTCTTTCAATGTATCTTTAAAGGGTATATTATTAGTCTGTCCTAATGCAAAATGATCAGCTGAAACTAATCTTACTAATGAGGTTCATTTGTTCTTTGACAAAGCAATAAATAGTTTCCTCAAGAAAAAACTTAACTAATAGTTTAGCCACAGTGTTATAATTAATTTTCTTCTCTGGTGCTAGCAAGCATGGAAACAAACAGTAAATTTTTCATTTGTTCATCTCTTCAAAACAACTGTTTAGCACAGATATGCTTGATTAATGGATTTAATTTGTTCCCTTGTCCTGTAGTCAGTTTTCATATTACACTGGTTATCAGAGGATAGGACAATAATGTGGGTACTCTCATTGTACTGTATTCCATCAGTGTCAGGGCTTACTTCTAGCTCTGGGTCTGCATCTTTAACCTTTGTAGTCCTGCCGAATCTTTCATCAATCTGTGTTACAGTCACCTTGGGAAGGAAAAGCAGAAGCACTCAGTCAGCACTTACAGGTAGTAAAGTGTGTCATTATTTCTTACAAAATGCTGGCAGCAGTGCACCTTTCATTTCGAACAGAAATATGATTTGTGAGGTGAGCTACCCTACTGTTAAGAGTAGAAAATGTAAGTTAATAGTCTGGTTACTATCTGGATTTTATATTTATATTTGTGTGTGTATGTAAGAATGTGCATATGTATATATAAAATTATATTTGTTTTTCTTACAGTTTTTATATACTATATTTTGTGGTTCTAAAAATTATTACTGTTATATACTTATAATTTATATGCTTGCTTCAAGTAACATCATAAATAATAAATAGACTTCAAAAACTTTTCCATTTCACAATCTTAGTTTCCTCTCAGTGGAACACAGAATCATAGGGACTTGCCAAGGTTATTCAAGGGTTCAGGATAGTGTAGTGCTGAACAATTAGAAGGTGCCATGTTCCTTCAGTTTCTATTATGGTAAAAAGGACTTGAACCAAATTTAGTGGCAAATATATTACTTTAGTAAGTGGCACATTACATGTAATAAGTCAAGTGTAAAAGATCATTAAGAACTACTGAAGTAATAATGTGTTTCACGGTGTCACCACAGGTATGCATCATACAAATTCTTTGAGAATTCTGGCATACAACTGGGAAAAATAATTTTAGGGAACTTAGATTTTTTTAATTCAGCATCTACATAAGTAAGAGTTGTACATCCTCTGAGTTATGATATGTATTTCAGTATTACATAGTGGTGTTGATACTTTTGTGTTCTCCTTATTTCAGTTATGTAAAAATGAGAGAGAGTTTAGGCCAAAGAACCTTCACAATGTAACTAGACAAGACCAATTATACAATTAAAAAAAAAAAAAAAAGAAACCCCCCCAAAAAAGAGATGAGCATGACCTGCCCAAAGTCACAGAGCAGGCTGGTGTCATAGCCAAGAGTAGACCTGAGATCTGAGATCCTGCTCAGTGTGCAGTCTGCTGAACATTCTGACTGCCTGTGACACTTGCATTTAAATACCTTCCATCCATGTTATTTCTTACACAATCACTTCATCAGGATGGAATAATACCATGACACACACTAGACATTTCAATACGCTGTTGTATAATGAGGAAAAATATTTGTTACACAGAGCTTGCTTTGGAAGAATGTTATGTTAAATCCTTCATGGCACATAGTGGCCCAACAAGTTGTCAAATTTTTCTCTTCTTCTCTTCTGCAATTTTTTTTTCATTTCTTAGACTCACACCATTCATTTTTCCTATTTCAAATGTAGTTCTGGATTCGAGAGAAAAATTGTGAGCATAAATCGATACATTTATTTATTTAGCTTCTTTTTAACCTTATCCATCCTAGGAAAGTAAATTTGGTAAAACAAATAAAAGAAAAAGAATACCCATGACTGATGTTAGGTAGTATATTAACAGACCTAATTATGACATCTAATGCCAAGAGTAAATCAATAAGGAAATAACAAAAATAGGGTTGTGTAGAATTAAAGATAGGATATTTCAGAAACATTTTGTATCACCAGATTGATAACTTCCTAAAATGTCATTCTAGTTCTGATCTGTTAGTGTGGTTCCCTGTTTCACCATGTTGAAATATTTCTTTTTTTTTTTCTTTTTTTTTTTTTTTTCATTCAGTTAAAGACAGCTTGGTTTGCAAGGAAAGTTGAGAATGGCCAAATATAAATATTTGGTTCACCTTCGGATTTTGAGAGTGTCCACACTAAATATTTGTTGTCTTGGTGTGAATGATGGAAACTCTAAAGCAAAGCAGAAGTTGGATTTTACCTGTGAATCATTTTTGCTCATTACAATGAACAAATAAAATCTGTTCAGAATTCCCGTGCAATTATTTTTACATAGAAATTATACCAACGTAAACAAAAATAACCAAGCACAGGATTTTTTTCTAGGTTGTAAATTGCTTATTGTGCAAGTTGCAAAAAAAAAAAAAAAAATCTGGAAAAAAAAAATATTTAAATGGTTGTATTTTGAAATTACAGAAATCATAAAATGATAGAATAAACTGAGTTGGAAGGGCCCCATGAGGATCATCAAGTCCAACTTCTGAGACTGCACAGAACCATCCAAAAATCAAACCATAAGTCTGAGAGTGTCGTCCAAATACTTCTTGAACTCTGTCAGGCTCAGTGCCATGAGCACTGCCCTGGGGAGCCTGTTCCAGTGTCCAACCATCCTGATGGTGAAGAACCTTTTCCTGAAATCCATCTTGAGCCTACCCTGATGCAGCTCCATGCCATTCCCTCCGGTCCTGTCGCTGTCCCCAGAGAGCAGAGCTCAGCGCCTGCCCCTCCGCTCCCCTCGTGAGGGAGCTGCAGGCTGCCATGAGGCCTCCCCTCAGCCTGCTCTGCTCTGGGCTGAACAAACCAAGGCACCTCAGCTGCCTCTCATAAGCTTTCCCCTCTAGACCCTCCACGGTTCTCACAGACCAGCTGTGCTGGGCTTCATGCAACCCAGGGTGTGCTTGGCTAATCTGGCTGCCAGGGCACGCTGCTGACTTTTATTCAACTTGAACATCAACCAGAACCCCCAGATCCCTCTCCACGGGGCTGCTCTCCAGCCTCTCATCCCCCAGTCTGTATGTAGATTCAGGATTACCTCTTCCCAGGTGCAGAATCTGGCACTTGCTGGTGTTGAACTTCACACAGGTGATGATTGCCCAGCCCTCTAGTCTGTCAAGGTCTCTCTGCAAGGTCTCTTGGTCCTCGAGGCAGTCAGCAGCTCCTCCTAATTTAGAATCATCTACAAACTTACTTAGTGTGAATTCGAGTCCTGTGTCCAGATCATTTTGGAAAACACTGAAGAGAACTGGCTCTAAAATGGAGCTCTGGAGAACCTCACTGGTGACTGGTCACCAGTCTGATGTAACCCTGCTCAACATAACCCTTTGAGCCTGGCCCTTCAGCCAGCTGTATGCCCATCAATCGTACTAAGTACTCATCTAGCTGTATGCTGGACATTTTCTCTGGATGGATACTGTGAGAAGCAGTATCAAAAGCTATGCTGACATCCAGGAAGATTACATCAACAGGCTTCCCTTTGTCACCTAGATGTGTAACCTTGTCATGAAATGAAATTAAGTGAGTTAAACAGGACTTTGCCCTCATGAGCCCATGTTGGCTACGACCAGTGACTGCATTGTCTCTCAAGTGTTTTTCAATAAATCTCAGACTAGTCTTCTTCATGGTTTCACGTGGCACTGAAGTGAGACTGACAGGCCTGCAAATACCACAGCCTTGGTCATGGTCCTAAGCAGCCTGCTCTAGGTGGCCTTGCTTAAACAGGGTGGTTGGACCAAGTGACCTCCAGAGGTCCCTTCCAACCTCAGCCAGTCAGTGGCTCCTGTGTTTTTGGAAAACATTTTCTAATTCTGTGGCAGCAGTGCACTCAGCACCCAGTGCCCATGTTCCCCCACAAAGTGCTGTGCAGAAACGGTCAGAGTGTTTGTACACAGAAGCAATTTATTGGCATACAGGATGAAGCTCCTTGATGGAATGGACTCTGTCCAAGAGTTTGGGTGGTCACTGCCTGGAAGAAGTTGAGCAGTCCAGCTGTTTGGGAGGCTGGGGACAGCACCATCCATCTCCTCAGGTACCCTCTTGTTGCCTTTCCTCTCAAGGAAGAGGTCGAGGCATTTTGTCCCCAGCCAGCAGCAGAGGCGCCGCAGGAGGTCATCCAGGCGCAGGGGGCAACCTTTCCTTTGCCAGGCTTGCCAGGGCTGTGGCTGTCAGGTGGTGAATCACAGCTGTCTTCAGCTCACCAACATATGGGCATGGGTCTGCAGATGTTTGAGGTGGAAGCTGTGGGGTCGGGCATGCCTTGCCGTGTGCCCGACAGACTGCATCTCTGCCACAGCGCAGCTCTTGGGCGGCGCCGTGCTGCTGGTGAAGCTGGCCGCGACTACTCCAGGCTGAGGAAGGTGTCCGAGTCGTCTAGCCGCACCCCAAGCGTGATCTCAATGGAGAGGGTGCTCTCGGAGGCGTTGGCCAGCCTGAGCTTGCAGG
Source organism: Oxyura jamaicensis (assembly GCF_011077185.1). Taxonomy (NCBI): domain Eukaryota; kingdom Metazoa; phylum Chordata; class Aves; order Anseriformes; family Anatidae; genus Oxyura; species Oxyura jamaicensis. The sequence continues at coordinate 98,660,417 of NC_048893.1, forward strand.
AGCGGCGGGAGGGCAGCACCGTCAGGCGGCAGTGGCGTGACTGCGGCAGGAGCTCCCAGGCTGCTTTCACTGAGTTCTGGAACCAGTGGGTGGTTTCCTCCACGTCCAGGTAGGAGCCGGTGCAGAGGGTGCGCAGCAGGCTGGGCTCCTGTCTTCTCCTCAGCTCGTCCTCGGGGTGGTGGAGGAAGCACAGCATGTCCCCCACCAGCCACTCCCTCGCGCAGGCGCACTCCAGCTCCATGCGCAGGCCGGGGTTCTTCGCTGGCGTCTCCCCCTCGGCGCCCAGTTCCGGGTGGAAGGCGTGCCCGGGGGGAGGCCTCAGGGGCACGAGCAGGCGGTACAGGACGTTGTCCCCCCGGGCACTCCAGCCTTCGTGGAGGCAGCCCACGCCGATGGCTGGCTGCAGCCGTGGCTTGAAGAGAGATTTCCCGGAGAGTCTTCGGCAGGCCCCAAGAAGCTCGTCCACCAGCTCCTCCACCACCTTGCATTTGTCAGCCATGTACAGCGCCAGCCACTGGGTACGATCGGCCCAAACCCTGCCCAGATCCCAGGTGTCATCGGTGTCACTGCTCCCTTCTACACAATCCTTCTTCTCTTTCTCCTTCTTCCTTGCAGAGCTGCCCTGCTTGCTGCTGCTGCCTGGCACACGTCTCCTTTTCCTGAGCCACCGGCAGAGCCCGAAGAGCAGGACAAGCAGGTCAGTAAAGGTCCAGAGCTGCCACTGCTGCAAGGCAGTGAAGAGCAGGGATTCCAGGGCCACCCCGCTCTGCTCCTGGCTCCTCTCCTCCATGTCGTGCAGCAGCTGAGCCATGCCTTCAATCATCTGCTCTCAGACTTAGGGTTTGATTTTTGGACGGTTCTGTGCAGACCCAGAAGTAGGACTTGATGATCCTCATGGGTCCCTTCCAAATGGCGTTTTTCTATGATTTTATGACTCTAAATCATTGAAGTTTCTCTCAGTTTCTTATAGGAAAGTTGAAGAATTCAATCTTCATTTTGTGGAGATGTGCTAATAACACAGACCGTCATTGTGTAGCACTAAAAAATACAAAAATTCTTCAAAGTAATTATTAGCTCCGTTTTCTACTGAAGTATGAAAAGTGTGTCATGTTGAATATCACACAGTAATCGTTGACTACAATAAAATGCTTACTGTTATGAGTAAGTAACTTCAGTTCTGTAGGGAAAAATGAAGAGTAATACAGCAATTAAATTGTAATGTACCTCTTTTGTGTCTGCACATTAAAATAAGGTTGCCTTTAAACCATGGTTCTAGGACTTACCATCTAAGGAGCATTTTATTTTATAAGCTCAGTGGTGATATTTTTATTTAAATGTAGCACTGTGTGTGCACGTGTCCCTGAACACATAGTATCTATTCAAACTCCATCATTAGCATGAAAGCTAACAAGCTTGGAGATGACTTAGTTAAAGGTCAGGTGCTTCATTAAAACCACTTGTCAGCCATTGGAGGATTTCCAGGAATGATGAGCTGTGACAAAAACAACTGAGTTTATTTTATACTTCTGCACAATTAATTCTAAAGAAATTAGAGGCAATTTAGAGGAACAGCTGAGAGACTAGTCAAGATGAATTACACTCATCTGTACTAAACCAAAGTGCTTCATTGCCCTGGCAATTAAAATACTGTTATCTGTATAGAAATGACCATTATGTCAAGCAGCTTGGGCCTGTAATCCTTAGTCAAAAAACATGTCATAAGTTTTCCTCAGGAGATATAATTGAATTCAGAAGCCCTCCTAGCACATTCAGTAGCATATTCAGGGCTTTGTATTTACCGGGGAAAGCATCCTGGTATTTTTGATATATTTGAGAGTTTGGCTGCAAACTCTCTTTGTTCAAACAGAGGAATTGCAAGTCACTTAAGGCTCTTGTTTAGGGAGATTGTGAACAATGTATTTTAATATATTCTGTACTTTCTGTGTCTGTCATACCAGCACTTAACCTAGAGGTGAAACAAATGCTGCATTCTCCTAGATGCCAAAGCAGGAGGCTGTTCCGTAGAGGGCTTACTGCTCTGCACCATTTTTGGTCTGCTGTTTGAAGGACATACTCCTGTCTTACTGTGGCTTTAACTTGGTATGCCCAAGTAATTAAAGACCATTACAACGGTTGAAGTAATTCAATGTATTAAAATGAACTGTTGAAACAAGACATTTATAGTATTAGAATAAGATTACTTAAGTACTCTAATCTGACACATTGACAGAGAAGTTAACAATTCGGAAGGGAATAATTTCCTTTTAATGTCTTGTTACAAAATCCAAGAACAAAAAGAATGAACTTGAAGTAGGTAATGTTAATTTGGAGAAAACAGGGTAGAATTCACTAGTGACAGAGAGCCAGATGTTGCTGCTTGGATTTAAAACAGGCAAGGCAATGTACTGAATGTTTACTTCAGATGATTATTTTTTCACTGTTGAAGTAAAAAAAAAAAAAAGTTATCCAAGCCTCAAGAAGTACTGTGAGCTGTAGTTGAAGGAAGGGACTGCATGTCTTCAACTTAGGTTAAACTTTTCATTATAGTCTGCTTACAGTACAACAAATACACAGTAATTAAAGACAGAATGAAAAGCAGGAAGCAAATGGAAAGAAATATATATTTTTAAAAATCCATATTAATTTGGTTTTCAGGAATTTTAATTTATTAGAACATTCACAAGTAGCAGCCATATGAGAAGATACATAAAGAACTTTTTATTAAATTAATGACTGTTGAGTTAATCTTCTTGCTCCACTTCAGAAGCTCTCTTGTTCTTTCTCTCTAATGGCATGAGAATACTTTTTCCATTTTTGTTCCAAAGCCTGAAAATTCAAATTAATTAATGTGGTATTTCCATAGCCTTAGTATTATTCAGAAGAATATTTATTATGTACTTCCCAATGTCAGCTGTGTTCTTCCAGCTTTCAAGGTTTCTGTTTCTCCTCTTCCAAAGCTAATGTTGAATCGAGGGAACATGGAAGAAACAATCAACTGGCCTGTTTTTACCAAAGAAGTTGAAGTGCCAAAGTTTTCCTCCCCTCCTCCTGTTGCCTTCTTCCTGTAAATATATATTAGCATTTGAGAACAGAGGAGGACAGCTGAGACTTTAATTAGCTGCTTTTTTGAAAGAGGTGTGAATATGCATAGGTCAGATAATCAGCAGTTGATCTCCATGGTGGACAAAACAATAAGAATGTCTCTGAACATTAAAATCATCCCAGCCCTGACCAAAATCTTATGAGTAAGAAAAAAATCAAGGTAACAAAACTGGCTCCATTAAAATCTCAAGATATATTTCAATACACAAATTAGACTACACTGTTGACAGAGATCTAGTTTAGGACCTCTTTCTGGGATTTCTTGTCATGTAACAGCTGGGTATAGTAGAAATGTTTTAATATTTCCTGTGACAATTTGTTAAGAGAAGCTACTGTGTGATCCTGGTGCGTATCACAGCTTTTATCCTTGAATTTCACTAAAAAGTTACTTCTAATATATATACATATATATATATACATAGGGGGAAATTACTGAGAGTAGCTACTCTACCTACTTCAGACTACTGCAAAATGTCATAATGACAATCATCATGGATGTCTGTTGGCAGGAATAGGATGAGAATGGAAGATTGGCAAGGAGGATGGGATCAGAACAGAAGACTGGCAAGAATTGTAAATACACTCAAGTGACCTTGCATCTGGGAATGCATAAAGTCTGGGGAGTAGTAATGTGGGAAAACACATAAATTGCATTTCATGCTGTTTGTTCCCTGTGGGTTTGGCAAGTAGTGCATGTGTGTGTAGATAACATAGGTGTTTGGTAGACTTGGAGGCACCCTATCCGATGCGCTTGAAGAGATGCTGCAGAGAAGATCAAAGAAGCACAGCATGGTGGTAAAAACTGTGCCAAATGCTGGATAAAAACAAGTGTAAACAGCAGGCTGGTGATCTTCTGTCATGGACTGAGCTTAGCAGTGCCTGCATCCTCACTTGTGTGCCTCTGCTAAGGTGTTGCTTTGGGGATCTCCAGCTACCGAGGTAATGAAAATAAATCTCTTTGCATTTTAGCTGTAGGTCTGCTGCTTGTGTCTGCTGATTCACACAGTGAGTCAGAAATCTTAAAAAGTAAAGGGAACAAAAACATGCAAATTGAATCCTTACAGGCTACTGTTTACAGAAGAAATATATCTAGATTGCAGTATTTACTTCACGGCAACTTTCCATAAAACAAGAGAAGTTGTGAAAAACTGTTGCCTATTTTTCCTTATATGCTATATTTGGATAGAGAAGAGTTTGAATATTTTTGTATGTGTACACCCTAACAATGTAATTTCTAACTATTTTATTTTCTAAAACCTGCTGCAAGTTACATAGGCAAACCAACCTCAAAGCCTTCCTGAGCTTTTGCAATACCCTAGAATAGTAAGTCCATACCAAACAAGCAAGATTAGTCTAATGAGGGCTGGTTCAGGTCTAAAAAGATTGGAGTTCATTTCTCTTCTGTACCAGACGTTTCCTTCAAAAAGGTCAGTCTTTCTTCCGCAGATACCAAGAGCAACATTTTTTGACTTTAGAATTATATAATGGTGAAGGAGATCTGTAGGCCTGCTGCTATGATATTGGTGGTGGAATATCCCTTAACAGAGGTGGTTAGGTACAGGGTTTGCTTTTTAATATTTATTCTCTGAGTAGCTCATCATCTGAGATACAACGCAAATACTTCTCTTCATTTAGTTCAGCTGTTCCTTGTTTATTACATAAATGTATATCATGGAAGTTTGAAAAGTTGATTTGATGTTTATCATTTGCTTCATTTCTGTCATTTAGCTGCTTTGAAATAATAATGCATCTGAAATCTACTTGAAATAGAAATCAAACACGCCAACTAGTTTGCTGAGATACATTGCATCAAAGTTTGTCTATTTGTTGTCTTCTGACTGGACTTCCTGATTGGTGTGATCTGTCTGCAAAGTCCTAAACAGTGTTTCCTTGGCTGTGTTATAACTCCTTATAGCTCCTTTGCCCTGAGACCAGCAGAATACTTGTTGTAGGTGGAATCCCCTTAAATTTGAATTTTTTGAAAAGAGCTCATTTGAACACCATTTTGCTCACTTTTATTCCGGAACGACTCCTTCCTGATGACTAAAAAAAAAAAAAAAAAAAAAAAAAAAGCCTAATCATTGCCTTTGTACCCTAGATGACAACTGCAGTGAAATTGCACTGGCTTGGGGTTTCAGTTGTTCTGCTGAACAGTGCAAATTCTCCAGGAAATGCGGAAATGCGGATTACTTGAGACCCTCAAACATGATAAAGCTCAGGTCTCTGTCATTCTTTTTTATCTCCTATTTAGTGTGCAAACACAGGTATGCTATAAGTCTGTGTTCCCATTTTCAGTTTTCTGTCAAAATGCATCTGTAAAACTTTATGATGTTTTTCATAGTGTTTGTATTTAACAAGGAATAAATCTGGTACTATTTGCTTAATGATTTCATGATGTATTTTTGTGCATAACAAAGGATTTGAGGACCTGCAGGGGCCTTTTTGGTATGCGTTTGCATGCCAATTCCTTTCTGATAAAAGCTGCATAGAAAAATATTTTCCAGACAGGTCTTATTTTGTTTTATTTTACTTCTACCGCAGAAGAGAATAGATAGTATAAATGTGCAGCTGTATGCTGAAGTGAGGAAAACTTTGTCAGGGATCTCAGTGAAAGCATGACTGTGCTCACAACATATCTTTAAGCAAGGGTAGTCTCCCTTCTCAATGGGAACAGTGACATGAAATGTGATATGAGGCAGATTAGCTGTGTCGTGGTGTCTTCTGGCAGCACATTATGTTCATGTCATGTTCTTGAATTTCATTTACAGATAAGCTCTCTGAGTAATTGTAGCATGTGTCTTAAAATTGTAATCTTCTTTTGATGTATGGAAACAGAGAAAATTAGATTGAGAGAATCTTTCAAATGACTTTGTATGTTATTTAGCTTTGGAGCACACGGTTTTCCATAAACAAAGCAAATCTTTCCCTCTGCTGTTTCTCTTTAACCTTTCCAGTCTCCTAACAGACAGTAGTTTAAGATAAGAGGAATAAATTGGTCACCACTGAGCTCTTGAATGAGTAGGTTTTCGTGTTTTTTTTCCTTAATGTGGTAAGTCCTAATGGTCTTGCAAGCTTGGATAGTATTAATGTTCATGATACTATTAATGTTCATACATTATTCTAATGGTCTGAGTGTCATTATTATTCCACCTTAAGCATCAGTAATTACTCTTCAAATGATACTTAACCTAGAAGAAACATCTTTGGGTAGCACGTCCCACCTTTCTCCCACACAGGTCTGTGACATGTAAGATGTGATTAGGAAATAGCAAATGGATTATATGAATTCCTAATTGTTCTGTAAAAAAAAAAAAAAAAAAAAAAAAAAAGCTTTTGAAATATGGCAAACAGAGTGTTCAGTCTGAATGTGGTACAGTAGATCTTTCCATCTCTCTGCTTAAGGAATTGTTTCCAGATTTAACAAAAGAAACTCAGTTGGCACAGGGACTTCATAAACCAGCGTCATGCCATTCTGTTCTCCTCAGCAGGTGACAGAATATTTCCTGTGTTAGAAGAAATCCCCTGAAAGTAGCAATCTGATGTATTAATGAAAGACTACTCATCAGCTTGGCCAGTCTGGAGAACTAAAAGTCATGTGAATCTGTGGAAAAAGAAATCTGTTGAAAAATTCTGAATTCCATTTTTTTTTGGAGGAAATCTGTTTCAAATGCTAACATTATTCCTTTAGATTTTATTTTGTTTGGCTTCTGAGTGTGATGACAAGAGGTTTCCTCCTTCACTTCACATTAAAAGTAGACAGCCTACCTAGCTGACACCTCTTCCTGCTGTATCCTATAAAAGACTATTCAGAGCTATGAAAGATAATTATCTTACCTGACACCTAAAAATTGTCTCTTTTTCAGTCACAGCAACATACAGGTTGGGCTTGGAAATTGCCCACTTCACACTGTTAAGAGATGAAATTTCACATCATAATAAGAACTGTTAGGGAAGAGTTGTTTTGCAAGCAGCTACTCTCCCTTCTGATCTATTTTCTTTTCTTTGGGAATTAAAAGTTACCTTTGCATATATCTCATGGTAAGATGAAACACCACATATGTCCCCTCTTGTAGATAGCAAATGAATATTGTGGAGGTATTTTATTGCATTATTGCTACTCTGTGCCGTTGCTGCCTTTTCACAAATATCATTAAAGTGGAAGAAGCTCAGTCATAATGTGTTTAAGATTTAGCATAAAGAGGAGTTATGTGTACAGATTTGCCATGCTTGAGCAGCAGGCTAGCCCCTCTGGAATGAGTGAGTGTTTACTAACAAATCCACTTTGCTGGTAATTATCATTGCAACCAATTAGCCCTGTATTCACTTCTTGGCCACTCTTCAAAGTAAAACTCCGTTTCTCAGAAAAATATTTTGACTTAATTTTAATGCTATTTTTGGAGTTGGAGTTGTGGGAGATAAAATTTTTTCAGTGACCTTAAATGATGCCTGGTTTTATTTCTCATAGTGAAAGGCTTTGATATACCCACAATGCATACCGGCTTTATCAGAAGACAGAGACAGTGAGAGAGAGCACAGCACAGTGCTTTATTTAAACTTGACAGTGGTGTTTGAGCAATGCCCTGATACATAACACTCAAGTCATCAGAGGAAACTGAAACACGGACTTTTGTTCTGAAGGCCACTAAGAGTTTCCTCCGAAGGCTTTTTCTCTGAAGCCTCTGTTACCATATTGGCTTAGTCTCATAATTCACTGGCAGGAGTTCACATCTATAAATTCTAAGAAGTGATAAAAATGACTCTTTCTCTGAGACCACTTCATCTGTGATTGTATTTGAAATGCTCAGGTACCATCCTATCCACAGGTACTTTAAAGAAAACGTTTCCTGCAGGACCACTTTCAAGGGACTGTAGTTAACAGAAGTTCATTTATTTGGACACAACGATAAACATACATGTATCTGCTGGAACTAGTTGTCATGGCTGAAAATGCCATTTATTCAACCAAAGAAATTCACAGTTAATGTCTCAAGATGTCTTCAGTTTGTTAACTACACTCAAGGCTTTCTGTTGAGGAACAACAACAACAACAAACAAACCAACCCACCACCAAACCAAAAAACCTTTCCCAGGATGCTTCCTTTCCTGAGTCCTGCCCGTCTTCATGTGCTCAGCCCTTGGAAGGCCTCAGGCCAGTCTGGGTACCTGGAGCTAGTCAGAAAAAGGGACAAAATGCAGGGCAGCCTTTCAGAAAAAGAGTAGCGCGTGGTACTTATATCTGATATTTTTTTGTTTGCATCCTTCCTGTAGTGTACAACTAGTATTTCCCCAGTACAAGATTCCACTAAGCATGACATGCCATCACTTGATCCTTTGGTTAAAAAAAAAAAACATACATTCTTACCTATATGGTTTTTTAAACACATGAATGCAAGTTAATCCGATTTTTCCTTAGATACTAATTTGAAAACAATGAAAGTTGCTTGAGAAATTATCCAAAAAGACTTAAGTGTTTAGACCCAATGTCTGATGAAAGACTTCCAGAACACGGGAGAAATCTTTGACATAAAGGCACTTCTGATTAATTTTTTATCAAGTAAGATGATGTTCTTCCACAAATAAGCCAGTTTCCATGAGCTGCTATGTTCTAGAGTAACTGTAAAGAACTAAAGCTGGTAAATTCCTTGCAGTCCTATGTGTGGCTCCCATTATTTCACAGATATTTGCTCCATCCTGAATGAATTATGAAAAAAATGAGCATCTTTCTGGTCAAAAGACATGCCAATTAAAAAAAAAAAATACTTTCACAGAATCATCTAGGTTGGAAGAGACCTCCAAGATCATCTAGTCCAACCTCTGACCTTACACTAACAAGTCTTACACTAAACCATATCCCTAAGCTCTACATCTAAATGTCTTTTAAAGACCTCCAGGGATGGTGACTCAACCACTTGCCTGGGCAGCCTATTCCAATGCCTAACAACCATTTTAGTAAATAAGTTCTTTCTAATATCCAACCTAATCCTCCCCTGGTGCAACTTTAGCCCATACTCCATCATACATTGTCTCCAAAAAAATCAGATCATGATTTTTAAACTTCACTGGTCAAAATAAGAAAAAAATGTTAAGCTTGAATCAGTATCTGCCATACCCAAATCAGATTCCTACCTTTTATCTATAAAGTATCTGTTAGTGTCTGTGATTTAACTCTCATGTAAATTATCACTTTTCTTTCTTTGCCATAGGGTCCTAACTTGTTGCTGACCAATGTTCTCCATATCTGCCTGTGCTGAACAAAGATGGCATAAATCACCAGCCCCATCCACCATGGTTTATGATTTTTCCGTGTTAGAGGTTAGTACCCTTATCAGCTAGCAACCTCATGAAAAACTATTTCAAGCCCAGGCCAGGCGCAGTGCTTTAGGGTTGCAAAAAAAAAAAACATCTATATTTAAATATACCTTCAGTCATTTTAACTGAAATTATTTGGAAGTATCGGTACAATTAGCTGAAATGCAGCTTGGGAGGGAAATTGTAATACTTGATCATCAATCATCAGTGCCCTCAACTGTGAATTTTTGGCCCTGCTCTTGAAAGGAGTTAATTTCTCTCTATGGTGCTGTACCACCCTATGTACCATGACATGTATCTTACCTGTATGTTGTCCTTTGTATTTACCTTCAACTATAGTTTTTAGAGTGCCCTTCTTTTCTTGAAAACTACTATGATTGTTCCCCAGATTTGAGGAGAATTGGTGGGGAGAGGGAGAGAGGAGAGACAAGCAAAGAGGAGAAAAAGCCATGTAGAATTGCCAGTCTCCTAACCACTAAACAGAACACTTGAGAGCACAAGAAATGCAGTAACATTTGTTTATTTTCCCAACTGGAACACAAATAGAGTTAAATCACTGCCACTTGCGTATTTACACTCTGTAGTACCAGGAGAATCTTTCTATAATGTGATTTATCAAGCTAACTACCTGTTCCACAGTGGAAATCTTCCTTTGCTTTAATAAAATATTTCTCCAATAAATATTGTCAGGAATTTTAATTAAAATAAACAACATGGATCATTGTTTAACAGATCTGGAATTTCTAGTAAATGACTGAACTTTATCATTGGTTTTAGGGACTTAAGAGACAATGTAAACAACCCATAAAATTGGGAAGCCTCCCAGGAAGACAGAGTTTTGGGCTAAACATGTGTGGTGTAAATAGCTATAAAACTAGAAGGAAGTTTTTTCTTTTAGACATATATTCTAAAGCCCAAATAAACCACCACTAAAGCATTATGTCTCCTATTAAGCACTTAATTGAAAAGACCAAAGGAAATTAAATGATTCCCCTAGGTAACAGTAGTGTCAGGTACTGTTGAATTCTCAATGAAAATAATACCAGTATTTGTGCAGGAAAAAAAGTAATTACGGAGAGAGGAAAACAATTAATATTCTTACAAACATTTCTGAGCAAAGCAGTATTTCCCTCAGACCTTTCTGTGTCCATCTGCCAGTGTCATTTTGTATTGTAAATTCTATATGTGGCCTAAAGCCGTAATTCTCAACTTTTATCTCAACTTTTTTTTTTTCTTTTTTTGTGATCCTGGTAATACATAGACATTCTAAAAACAAGTTGTGTTGTGTTGAAGGTTTTTTTTTTTTTTTTTTTTTTTTCTGCTTGTGTACTTTTTATCTGAAAAGAATGGATTAAAGGAATATTCCTTTTTACAAGTATATTCAGTTCAAGTAATCACACATAACCTCGAGATTATTTTGGAAGTCATAAATTCTTTTCTTTTCACTCATTTAAAGGCTGATGCTATACCCATGGAAGTCGATTGAAGGTTATCAAGACTTACAGGAATAATTTAACACAGCTAAACATCTAATTTGTCTTCAAAGATATGTAAGTAATCAATCACGTTTGAGTTTTGTTATATGCTTTATACTAGTAAGTGTATACTAATAAGAATTACATAAATATAGATGGGGCTTTTGTGTTTTTAAAATAATATAAAAAATATTTTTGTTAAATTGATAGAATACTTGAAATACCTGAAATTCATAGGATGGTATGAAGAGAGAGTCATATGTGTTATTTTCAAATTACTGATTAAAAATAATTATGGAAGCTATTATGATGAGGAATATAAGATACAGCCTTAAAAGGCTTGTATTAAAAATACCATAATAATTAGTATACAGAGAGTTTTAATTAAATTTTACAGTATTTTCCGCTAAAAGAATATTTCCTTCACATGTCTTAAAGACATGTCTTAAAGAATGAAGAGTTTGTCCATAGTGGGGGAAAAAATAGCTTTGAGAAAGCAAATTGCACAAAATTGGATAAATTCTTACTGTGAATTGAGTCAACTAGCAATTTCTTTAATCCACTGAAGAACTTCACTATGACATTTTCAGTTTCATATTTGCAAGACCATCTATTAGCAAATCTATCCATGTTGTCCTGGTTTCAGCTAGGATAGAGCTATTTTTCCTTCTAGTAACTTTTCTGTGTAACTTTTCTAACTTTTATAGAAAGTAGTAACTTTTCTAACTTTTTCTCATAAATCTCTTTTCTATGGTGCTGCGTTTTGGATTTAGGATGAGAATAACTCTGATAACCCGCTGATGTTTCAGTTGGGGCAGAGTATTGCTCACATGGAGCCAAGGACATTCCAGCTCCTGGTGCTGCCCTGCCAGCAAGGAGTCTGGGGGTGCAGCAGGAGCTGTGAGGGGACACAGCCAGGACAGCTGGCCTGGGCTGCCCAAAGGGATGTCCCACACCATGTGGTGTTGTGCTAAACAGTAACTATGGGGGGATTTGGACAGGGTAGGGCAGCCACTGCTTGTGGCCTGGCTAGCTGGGCATTGGTCAGCGGGTGGTAAGGTGAGCAATTGCGTTGTGCATCACTTGTTTTGTGTGTGTGTATATATATATATATATACACACACATATTATTATTGTTGTTGTTGTTGTTACTGCTATTATTATTCCCTTCCTTTTCTGTCCTATTAAGCTGTCTTTATGTCAACCCACATAAACACAAATATAAACACCAGCTGTGTGGTACTTACCCACCTGCCAGGTTAAACCACATCATACATTTAAAGAGTGAATCTTTTTGATTCACCTTCTTAGAGGCAAAGATGTCACCATACATATCAAGAGACTTCAGCCTTGCAATTCTAAGCTTTTATCAGCAATTTCATTTATGTGGGCTTCAGGAAATGTTAATTCTGTGACAGAACAGCCCAGATTTGCTTCTCTAATATTCCAGTCCATCTGGTAGAGAAGTTATGGTCTATTGCACTGAGTGAGATTTTCAGAATAAGTTATCAAATCATGGAAGTCTCCTGAACTCCTGTTCAGGCCAATATTTGTGATAAATAGATTGGCTATTTTTTTCCAAAAATAAAAAAACAAGACAAGCAATTGACTGAATATATCATAGATTTAATTTCTAAATTTCATTTAGAATTTCAGTGGATTTTAGATCAGATTCTCTGCAGTCAAGAAAGCAAAAACTAAGTAGCATTGGCTAGAGCCAAACCTGATTATATGCAGGTAGTAAATATTACTCTGCAAACGTACCTCAAGTCATTCTTACCATAGTCATATTTACCTGTAGCATTCCCAATATATGTCAAATCGTGTCATGCTCATTTTATGAGTATTAAAAATATATATTTTTTAAATCAACATTGTTTATAAATAAAATTATTAGATGAATTCTTCTTTCCCTTTGCTCATGAATTCCACTGATTTCCAGTAATACTCATGGAGTGTGGTAAGTGAAAATTTGGGAGAAAATACACATCAAGAATTGCCCCAGTAACACTTCAAAATACACAAAGGAAAGAAAAACACAAACATTTTGGAAGACAAATACCAACATAATCCTGCAACACTAGAAGATTATTCAAAGACTGACAGACCAAAGTGGTAGAACCTGATTACTTAAATATTTTTACTTTATTTAACTTTGCTTGGCACAGTGAAGCACATAAGCTTAAAAATATGGGTAATCTATGCTCTAGAGAAAAGACGTGCTATCAAAATCTGGGACCAATAACAAACAAGCCCAATAACCACGACTGAGTGGGACTCTCAAAATGCTAATGAAAGTGCTAAGTGGTGGGGACAGGAGGGGGTCTTGGGGCAAGCCTTTCATAACACTGATTTTAACTGGTGTTTTCATCTGTCAAAATACTACCAGAGACGTAATCCTGGAAAGCGAGCAATTTCTCAATATTAGATTGCTGAAACAAACCGTATATTTGGTATTTGTTTGATGGTTATGGACAAAAATCACATTTTTTTTCTTTTAATAAATATATTTGGAACTTTATACAAATGTGCCTGATTACATTTATAAGACCATATATAGCTGGTTCTGTAAAGAATAAACAATTGTATATCATGGTGGTTTTTATTATCTCTGTAGAGAGGCACTAAATGGTTTCCCATTTACTCACTAAGTCAAAATGGGAGAAGAGAACTTAAATGAACAATCTAGAAGGCAATACAGGAACATATTTTTAGTTGGATATACATTGGTGATATATAAATTGCCACTAGAAAACAGATAAACAGACAAAAATAACCTCTTAACTAAAATTCTCTTGTCTTTTTAGGGGGAGAAAAAGGCAACAATTGATGGAATCACAGTCCCTCAAGTTATTTTACGGAAGGTAAGTTCGTGGATGAGAGAATTGCCTGGATTAATATTGCATGAAAATAATAGGATCCAAATGTCTCATAAATTAAGTATATTTACAACACTGTTTCTTCCCTTTATCACTTGATTTGTAGGCAAAGAAATCAGTGGAATGATACACTTCTGTTCTATAGGTCTTGATTAATCTACAGTTAAATAGATACTGTATTATTAGAAACAGAACTTAATGACAACAAAAAGTCTGTTTTAACCTGTTTGGATTTGATTTTTTTCCTATTCTGTCATATATTACTGCAAGCAGTTTTTACACATGTAAAATTCTTCCTCGCTATTTTTCAGTAGGTGTTAATATTGGCAAAGAGTTCACGAATATTGTTTGTTCTTCTGTATCACATTTGAACTGAGAAGTTCAAACCACTTAATTGCAGAAAAATTTTGCAAAGCAGATAAAAGAAATCTGTAACTTCACTTTGAACCAATGGCATGCATTAGTTAATTAAGGATAGGAACAGGCATTGAAGCAGAATACCATATTGAGTTTGAAACTTGGCTGTGAATTTAGGTGGTTACACTGCAAGTATGAAGTTTAGAGATGCATGGAGTCTGTAGGCTGAGAACCTCAGAAGGAACAAGGTTTATGTGCCTCAGTTTGGGACTCTTTGAGGTATATTAAAAGAAATTGACTTTTCTTTTGACAGACAACGAGAACCTTCTGAAGAAATTACGTCCTTTTAAGGCTTTTCATATATATATAGAAAATGAGACATCTAAAATTAATAATTGCATATGATTATTTTGATCGGTGTCCTTGCTCTGTTGGAAAGCCAGATTGCATCAGTATGTGACTTGACAGACTTCAGACCCTTTGAAATGAAGTATAGACATGAAGAAGTTATGGAGGGGCTTCAAAAGACAGGCAAACATTTAAAAATGAAAGTCTGTGACCAATTAAAAAAAATTACAAAATCTACGATCTTATAGCTCCTTCAAAAGATGTTGTCTTATATTGTCCCCCAAACTTGTCTAGAACAAAACTTCACAACGAGAACAGTTATGCCTGTTGGCTCAATGTATATTACCTCTATCATTAGGGATTTTTCCCTTTTATGTACCAACACATTACAGTTTCTTTTATTTGAAAATTCCCAAGAGTTAGTCCTCTAGTGACAGCTATTTTTAAAATTAAGTCTGGTATGTCTAGTGATAGCTGGTATCTGGATACAAGTTTGAAGTTACATTAGTATGCTATTAAACAATTCGGAGAAGCGTTCAGATCATAATTTCCATACATGCTATCCAAATAGAACAAATAAATACATACTTCTAGTATGAATAAATATTTATAGTTTCTAGAGGAGTGACCAGTCTTGTCAGTCTACATTTAGGGAATACATTTGCAGAAAGATACAGACTGTTATTGAAGCTTACTGCTTAAGAAGCAAATTTTGAAAGTGAAATGTGTTTGGGGGTTTTTGTGTGTCTTTCTCTTCAAAGACATATCCTAAGAATTTGAACTCTACCTTTGACAAATGTAAAAAATAGAGTATTTTTTAAAAGACAACAGCAGTAAAGGTGGCAATTTGCAAACCATGGTGCAATGGTAGTGTCCACAGATGAGTTTCCCAGTCATGCATGAAGAGAGAAACTAGTTTATGGAAACACAATTGAATAATGTTTATACAGTCCAACCAAATCCAGGTGTAAAGCTGAAGTTGCAGTAGACAAAGTCTATTGATATGGTTTGCTCAAAGATTGTGTGCAGCGTCATCATTCTGCTAGCATTTGAATCCCATGTATTTGGCTTGTATAGTTGGATATCTGAAACTGAGTTTTAGTTCTGGAGCAGCTTTCACCCTGGCGTTGTGAACTGCTGATGCAGCCTCCCTCCCTTTTTCCATGCAAAGTTGGTGCAGTAGACAGAGTTGCCTTTCATGGTTAATTTATATACTTAGTGTTTTTTTTTTTTTTTTATTAAATATTTCCTTACAAGGGAATTTTCTGTGAATATTTTTATCATCATCAAAGGCAACAATAATATAAAATTAAGGCAGAGTAGCAACATTATTTGATTTTAACCAGGCAGACATAAATTCAGTAAATGCTGATAATCTGCTTTAATGTACCATATTGCTACATACTTTTACATTTTTGTGACACTCATATAGCAGCTCTGTGCATATGTATCATTTGTGTATATAAAATAAATAAAATTTAGAGTTGGATTTCGTACATGTGAATACACATGCTTGTTTATTAATGACTGTGTTATGATGTATTATAGATATCTGTCTTTTGTTTTTACAGAAAGTGCACTTTCAGCTTCTAAATCTTAAACTGCTGTGGACTAACAAAAAAAAATAAAGAAAGAAAGTCTGCTGAAATAAATTGCTTCTGAAATAGATTTAAACTTTGTAAGAATTATCAGCCTCTTACATCTAGTGGGGAAGAAAAAAATATGAAGGAACTATTAAATTCATATCTCAGCAATTACAAAACAGTATTTCTGTATCTGTGGTACATGAGATTACAGTGCTCTGAGACGTCCATAAAACCAAGGAATCTGTAATGATAACTAAGGGAATTAGCAAACAGATTAAAGACCAGATTGCTTTACAGTGAGACTAAAAGGTTTTTCCCGAGTCCTCCTGTTAGTGAATGTTCACCACTGTGACTAAGGCGGAAGCTTATCTTCAAGAAATATAACAGACAAACTTAGCATAAACAAGTGTGATTATGTCTGCAGGTCCATAGAAAGGTAGGAAAGGAAGTGGAGAAAATTGTGATTTAATAATCTAGGTAGGTTGTTTTAAGTGAAATTGAACTGGCTAAGCCTTAAATTGGCAACAGATGCAAAGAACTGCGTTAATAATACTGCAGTTATTACCACCTCATTAGTAATAACGACAAAAAGAAAAACATATTTTGCTTAATTCTTAATGAGTACTGGGTTTACTTAGAAAATAGATGCTCTCTCTATATAAAAATTATACTTACATAATAATTTACAATATATCATAAAATATATAATAATATATTAGTATATAATATAATAATTATTTAAAATAATTTATATGTGGAAAATATCCTAAAAAGGTATGGCCTTTTAAAACAGAATTACTAAATTAATGAATTAATAGAAAGCAAACCATTGGGATTATAATAAGGGTTATTTGGAAAATTCAGCACCCTAAAGAGTAAAGAAAGAGATTCAGAAGAAGATTAATTTATAACAAATTCACACTGAATGCCATATCGTGAGCAGAATCTAGACAACCATGCTTTTATTTAGACTGGCCCTCCACCTTGTAGTCACCTCTGCTTGCACTGCTGATCCTCTGAGCTCAGCCAGTAGTCTCTTAATCCAGCTATTGGTTAGGAAGAGAAGAGACTAGCTAACATTATATAATCTGTACTCATACATTAATGACATTTAATAGACATGTGAAAATGATTTAAATATCATGCCTTTTTATATGCCTGTAATTTCTTAGAATAACTGCAATCTCAGCTCTAAATGTAATTTTGAATACAATATGGTGGTGTCACCTGGCTTGATGGATCAGGGCCCTGAGCTCTAATTCCAGGTTATATAGAGCAGTGACAGTACATTTTGGTCCTACACAGAAAAGATAACCTACAAATCCATCTCTCTCCTGTGTCTCAAGCAATTAACTGAGATGGCAAACAGTAGATAATGGAAGCAATCATCATGTCCTGTGAATCTTTACACATCTTTCCACTTTGATTAAGGGATTGGTTGTCTTTTTTTGTTGTTGTTGTTTGTTTTGTTTTGTTTTTGTTTTGTTTTGTTTTGTTTTTTGTTTTTTTCCTCCCCTGGAAATGTGCAACATGTTCCCTTTTGCCTGAGATATGCTACTATAAAATAAACTTGCAAAAATTCTGAGTAACAAAGCCCTGATACCATAATCCAAATTTTTAACAGGTAAACCAGTCATCTGTTTCACAGTAGAAGGAGACTGCTATTGCTGAGGAAAAAACAGAGCTTCCATTCTGATTGTAATCCATACTATCTTTTACATGTTCATTTCAAATAAAGATAATAAAAAGAAAAATACAAACTTATTTTGAAGTCCACACAGTGGAAAGGTAGTAGCATGCCTATTTTCAGGCACACAAGGAGAATATAAAATCCTTGTGTAAACTATGCATTAGCAATAGCATTTGTGACCACAAATTTGAAATCCTTTCATCATTATCTTTGCTGTGTGGGCGTTGTGAGTACAGAATTATTGTAATTAATTCAGTAGTGTTGAATAATATAAACATTTAAAACATAACCATTTTATACTACTGTATTTTTAAACAATATAATGTATGTGCATTTATAAATATTAATGTAATTTACTATTATATGTTATAACCATACTTGTAAACATTAGAAGTATTTATAAATATTATGAATAGTTTATAATAATATAAACCTATAGAATGAGTATTTTTATATTTTGAAGTGTGAACTTCTGTTAACTTTCTTTCCTGCCTCCTTCTGTCACATTTTAATTCATCACTATTTTTTATGAACAAGGAATTTGGTTGGCAAAGAGACCTGTAAAGAGACCAAGCAAAAAGACCAGTGATTTGTAAACACTGCCACCTGAGACCTGAGGCTGGGAAATGTGTGAATTTTTTCAGCCTTGTGTGTTGGGAATACTCAGATTGAACACCATGATGCTACTCCAAGTCCAGAAAGTCTAATTGTGAACCTAACTGTTTCAGATTGAATGTAATGCTCGTTGAACTCTATATACAATGTCTCATCAAGTTCAGTAGGCATTCAGGTGGTGTCTACACTAAAAATCTTAGCAACTGTGTTCCCACAGTGAAGAGTTGAGCTGCATCACCACCACAGTGGAAAAAGTTGCTCTTACAAAAGCAAAGGCCTAAAACCTAAAGATTTGGTATCACAGGACTTTGAACTTCCAGTTAGATTCAGAAGAGATGAACTTCATTATGGCTTTGGTTAGTCTTTTTTTTTTTTTTTTTAAAAAAAAAAAAAAGGCGAAAAACCTACCTTTATTTACTGGGACATCAGAAAGTAGAAAGAAAAATTACTTCTCTCACTTGTTGATTTTTCCAGGCTGAGCAGTGAAAGTGGATAATTCAGGGTGGTTAAAAATTGATTTACATATAATTACCTTGAACAACTCTGTTCTCAGTGGCACAAGGTTGTTATCTGGCATATGTGAAATGAAATTCAATTCCCTGATCTGTCTAACTTATTTTAGACCAAAAGATTGTGCTCTATATTTAAACACTTTCCAAAGAATCATTGCATAATTTAGTTTGGAAGGGGCCTCTTGTAGGTCATTTGGTCAAGTCTGTTCTTCAGACCATGACCAACTTCAAATTTAGGGATTTCACTGAAGTTAGAGAGTGGTCAAAGCCTTGTCTAGTTGAGTTGTGAAAATCTCTAAGGGTGGAGAAACAGCAGTTTATATATATATATAATTATTTTTATAGTGTATACCTAATATATATATAATAACACGTATAAAAATGTGAGGTGTTACCAGTACAATACTCAGCAAACTGCTCCCAGGAGTGGGGGTAATTGACGATGGCAAAGTCTGTCTTCAGTGGCACAGAGTCTGATGTCATCCAGACATCCACAACAAGGGTTTGGTCTGTCCAGGAGATTTCTTGCACAGAAATTCTTATAGAGAAGCTCATCTTGGATAGACAGCTAGTTACTTTTAATACCTTTTTTTTGTATAGGTAGTGGGTGTAGGTCAGCAGTTCCTGCAAGGGAGTTTGCTGACTCCTGTTTTCCTGGAAGGTCAGTTCATTGTCACAGTTTATTTGTTCTGCAGTTTCTTTGTTTTGCTAATTACAAAATTACAATTTACTTTGTTTTACTCCTTCTCATCTGGTTCTGGCTGAGATTACCAGGGATTCTTCAGTGACCTGTGGCTAAGCAGATACCCATTTTTGTCAACAGGGTTACCATGTCACTTCTGTGGCGGCTCCCTTGCCATCAGTGTAGCTTTGGCTGGACTCTTCCCTCTTTGTTACTCTACTTTCAGTGAAGTTGCTGAGGCCTAGTGTGTCCCACAGGGCCAGTTACTGATGAAGAACCAACATTACAGTCTTGCCAGAAACAGGTATGCTCATAAAAAGAATTGATTTTTAAGTGAGAGAGCACTTTATGTTTGGTTTTTCAGTTTGTCTGTTTGTTTTTGTTCAGTTTCTTCTTTTACTGATCTGGGAAAAACAAAACAAAACAAAACGTTTAGTTGGTTTGTTTTTGTTTTGTTTTCAGAAAAGATCCAAGGTTGTTCAGTTTATGGAATTTGCAAGTAGGCTACTTCTTGTCTTTTCCTGCAGAACATTGCTACTGAGCTCCAGAGTATTTGGAATTCAAAAAGAGTTTTGCAAATAATATCATTTTCCTAGGCTTTTTCAAACTCCAGAAATCAATTGAACAGAATCATTAGTGTATTCTGAGCACATTAGTTCAGACAAGTATGTGGTTCAGAAAGCTCAGTGAATACAAGTGGGTTATGAATACATTTGAAGCAAATAGCCTTGTTTATTTTTTTAGTCATGAGATTATTCGTGAGAAATCCTGTATTTGCTCATCACTTTTACTCGTAAGCAATAAAAACACAGCCATGCTATTTATTTGTAGTAGAAAAATATGTAACCTAAGAGAATGGCCTTTATTCACAAGTTTGAGAGTAAATTGAGAGTAAAGACTGTGTTGTAGCAGAAGTATTGAGTATTGACCCATCTCTGAAAATATGGAAGATATTTCTAAGTGAATATAAGATAAGTAATAATGGTGGTCATGTTGTCAAATTAAAGTTTTAAAGCACTTACTTTCTCATATCAGCTTTATATTACCTGTTTTATATCTTCTTAGGGCTGAAGAGGATATAAAAATGGTAAAGAATCTATCTGTATTGCCTATTAGCAAGGAAAATGGGCAAAATCAAACAAACTTTGCCACGTGACATGCACATATGTTTGATGAATTGGAGTCTTCATATTGTATTTTGGGCTGACAGTTTATATACGTTTTGTTGCTTATATATGACAGCAATAAATCCAGTGAATTGAAATAAATTCAAATTAATGTTTTCCAATTGTTTTTGCCACAATTGGAGTATCACACTGATTCAAAACCATCCAGCTCTAACATGGATAAGTATCTATATTATGTTGAGTGTGCATGGGCGTATTAGCACCATAGGTGGACGAAAAATGACAACAAGGGCCATTGGTCAACACCTAAATTACATTTTAAAAAATCTGCTCTATTTGTATTTATCCCATTCTTTTTTTTTTTTCTGTCAAAATCCTTGATGTTGTCTTTCAGGATTAGTCACCCAGAATAAGCCCTGAATATGTAGACCAAAGCAATGACTTCCTAAGCAACAAGAGCCAATGAAAATCTCTTGGATTTTCTCTTTCCTTTACATATTTCTGAATACACCTTTGGAATTCTTCCAGACTAAGATGTCTGTGAAGTTGCTCTACAGTGACTGGCAGCAAGGTCTTCCAAGGGTTTTCTGAGAACAGCTTGTTTCTTGCAGCATTTGTAGACATTAGTGGTGTATGTGTTGATATATTGACAAGATATTCTAGACTAAGCATTAGGGTCTTCAACTAAGCTGAAGTGACCTTATATGAAACTGC
Organism: Oxyura jamaicensis; assembly: GCF_011077185.1. Taxonomy (NCBI): domain Eukaryota; kingdom Metazoa; phylum Chordata; class Aves; order Anseriformes; family Anatidae; genus Oxyura; species Oxyura jamaicensis. Next base: position 98,681,813 of record NC_048893.1, read on the forward strand.
AGAGAAACAATAATTTCTGCCATCCTGTAAATAAGTATTCTGAAGCACACTGAAAAATTGTATCATCAAAATGATTTTTTAGCACATATTCAAAGGAATGCCCTTTTTGTCACTTTCTGATTTAAATAGATTATTGAAAATCTAATACAGTAAAGAGCTAAGATTTTATTATGTCTTACACTATAGTCACTTGGTCAATTCACAAAATAGAATAATCTTATGACAGAAATTCAAACATACAAGTATTAAGATACATCAAAATTCTGTAAAAAGTCTACGTGAGCTTTACACAATCTACACAAAATTGTAAGGGTCAATTTAAGAAGAAATTCTGTTGCTAGGAGATGAGAATTGCAAGAACTCCCAATAATGTCTCATCATTTTAAATAGTAAATGGATTAAGAAATAGTTACCATAGATTAATAAGAAATAAGCCCAGGTAGGTCAATGAGTGGTTGTTTTTTTTTTTTTTTTTTTTTTTTGAATTTATGGAAAATTCTTCGCAAATGCAAAATATTTCAATCAAACTCTTTTATTCTCACTGCAACTGCATGTCTAAATGAACAGTGAATCCATCTTCATGAATTGAATCTGTGTTTTGTTTTATATAATACCTGGCACTAGTATCTGCAAAAAATATTCTGAAGATTCAAGTGCATCTGGTACACTAAATTTGTACAGATCAGTTTATTACAATCTTATATAAAATATAACAAAATATGAAAAAAATATAACAAAAATGAAAAAAAAAGAGAGATACATTGCCAATTATACATTCAGAAAGAGCTGAAGTTTAACTACAGAAGTTAAAGATTAATCAACAATGTTATTTGTCTGCACAATATTCAACATTACACAACACCTCAAAAAGACCACTATAAGGGGAAAGGAATGAGTAATGATAAATCTCTTCAGAAAAGTATTACTGTTTCATACCTTCATAGTAGCTTGTTCCCATCTCACTTCCTTTAAACCCATTCAAAATGCTTTAGATACTTTAATGTGTCTTATTCACATGTTCACATCTACCTTCTCAATACTCTATCTTCTCTCTCATTCTTCCATTTTTAACTTTAATTCTTATCACTACTGTGGTCTCCATCTGGCATATAGGAAGAGTTCTCCTAAATAAGCCGTTGGCAAACTATGAGTCTGCAGTTTAGAACCTTTGATTCTATGGATATTTTTTTTGACAGAAAAAATATGTTGAATTAAATATCACTTCGTACCAAAGCCAAGTGTTTACATTATTGATGCTGCATGTAGTGCAATTACTTTTTTTTTTTTTTTCTTAATATATTTGAGAACAGTTAAAGAACATTTAAAAGTACTTAGGAATAAAAATCAGAATAATTGATTATTCCAATATTCAGACCTGATTTACTGCACACTACAATCGTGATAGCTATGTTTTTTCAGGCTTCTGAAATTATCTGTGTGGGTGATGCTTAATTTTTTTGTTTGCTCTTTCATCCTTTTTTTGTTACCTGTTTAGCGCTATAACTCATCTGTGTGTTGAGCTGTGGTGCAATAACAAACTAAACAAAACACAGGGGAGAATTTGTTGTAATGCTGTCTATACAATAGGATTTTCTTGTGGCATGTTATCCCATTTTCTAAGTAGACCCCAGAATATGTAAAGAGAAAATTAAAGCGTGCTAAGACAAAATTGGAGTAAATCATGATTTCAATATCAATTTACTCCTATATACAAGTATAACTATATAATTTTATATTGCCAGGCCTTTTTGAGATGTTCTTGACTGTTAGTCATTAATCTCTTCGTATTGCAAAAGGTTATTGAGTTCATGAAGTAAATGATATGCTAGTTTTATCAAACTGCTAATTCCCGCTCTAGTGTTTTTTCAGGTTCTGAAGGCTTCCCATATGCTGCTCTGTATTTTATTTCCTTTTAAAACACTGTGTAATTTTGTATTCCCCACCCATGTCAAGCTCATTTATGTGAGAGCAATCCCTTCCTCTTTTTCCCCTCTGAACTCCTGATAACAAAATATTATTCCAATTGATAAAAAGTCATTTAGAAGAAGTAGAAAAAATATGATATTTTGAAACAAAATTTAAGACAGAAAGGCTATACCATGGAAAGGGATCATCAGCAACAAAACTGCAAGTATTATCTGTTTTCCAATATCTTCACACAGCTGACACAGTGTCATTACTGGGACGTAACACTGAGGCACTCTGTCTGATATCAGATGTTTCTTACAATTATACAGCTGAATGAGCAGCACACCAGAGCTTAAAGCCAACTTAGTAACAGACATGAAATTAATTCAAACTACCAAAAGAGTCTGAGATTACAAGGAAGATGAGATGTAGGTGCCCTTGAAATACAGACCCACTTCTATCAGAGCATATTGGCTTTTATGATTGTGTCAGACTGTTACTGGCAGAGAAATAATGGTCTCACTTGCACACTACCTAGCTTGATATCGTAATGCTAACTATGGCCTATCTTCCAGCTCTCCTAAATTTTACTCAGGGTCACACATACTTCTTGGTTTTGCTTATTATGATCCAAATGTACTTGGTCTTTACTAATGTTATCCCATTTTGTGGTATTTTTGTCAGAATACATTTCAGATGCTTGGGGATGCTGCTAACACTGTTGCCTTCTCTGTTGGAATCCCTTCTCCCTGTAGAGCTACCCAGCACATATAATAGTATGCATTACCTTTTTAACTTTTCAAACCAGCATAGCATCCAGTGTATAAAGATCAGAGTTGTCACCTGTATAGAGAGAACAGAAAATTATGCTTTTTTCTCTACCTAGTAATGGCTTAAAGACAAAATTTGTCATTTACTTCTCCAGATGTATCAAAAAGTGAGCCTTGAAAAACTATTTTTTATTAACAGTTTGTGGGCCTTAAGCCAAGGGAGTTAATCAATGGCAGGTACACATGGCATGATCCTAACTGTGATTAGAGATGGATTTTTTTTAAGGCTGCTTTAAGGCTGCTTCTGATAACTAGTATCTCAGTTTTTCCAAAATTACTCAGAGCTCTATCAATTATTTATGATGGAATATCAAATGCATCACTGTAGTGGGTTTACGTGGCAAGGTTTTGGTAGCAGGGGGCCGTAGGGGTGGCTTCTGTGAGAAGGATCTAGAAGCTGCCCCACTGCTGACCAGAGCTGAGCCAGTAAGTGATGTTGTTTTGTGATTCTGTGGGAGCATATTTAAGGCAGGGAAAAAAACGCTGTGCAACACAGCAACTGGGAGAGTGAGAGGAGTGAGGAACAGCCTTGCAGGCACCAAGGTCAGCGAAGAAGGAGGGGGAGAGGTGCTCCAGGCGCCGGAGCAGAAGTCCCCTGCGGCCTGTGGTGAGGACCATGGTGAAGCAGGATGTCCCCCTGCAGCCCATGGAGTACCACGGTGGAGCAGGGTTCCACGCTGCAGCCCATGGAGGAGACCACGGTGGAGCAGGTGGCCCTGCACCGACAGAGACTGCGGCCTGTGGAAGACCCCTGCCGGAGCAGATTCCGGGCCGGACCTGCAGCCCGTGGAGAGGAGACCACGCAGGAGCAAGTGACCTGGCAGGAGCTGCTGCCCGTGGGGGACCCAGGTTGGAGCAGTTTGCTCCCGAAGGATGGACCCTGTGGTAGGGACCCATATGTGCAGCAGTTCGTGAAGAGCTGCTGCCTGTGGGAAGCCCACGCTGGATCAGTTTGGCAAGGACTGCATCCCATGGGAGGGACCCCACAGCACAGGGGACGAGAGTGACCGAGAAGGAGCGGCGGAGAAGAATTTCTATAGACTGACCATAACCCCCATTCCCCCGTTCCCCTGCGCCGCTCGGGGGGAGGAGATGGAAGGGGGTGGATGGGGGGGGAAGGTCCTTTTGGTTTCTTTCCTTTGTTTATCGCTTCTCTAGCTCGTTAGTAATAGGCAATAAATCTTACTATCTCCCTATGCTGAGTCTGTTTTATCTATCACAATAATTACTGCGTGATCTCCCCATCCTTATCTCAGCCCTTGAGCCCTTTTCATTGTATTTTCTCCCCGTTCCTCTTTGAGGAGGGGGAGTGAGGGAGCAGTTGTGGTAGAGCTTGGCTGCCCACCCGAGTAAAACCACCACAATCACACAGGTCCAGGTGGAGGGAAGGGAAGATTCAGTTCCAGAAAGGATTCGAGGTGCAAAGTTTGTGTTAGACCTGGATCAGGTAAGGTAGGGAAGATTTAAACTTGGGCCTTCCATTTCCCAGAAGATAGTTCTGTCAGTCAGGTTTTTAGATATTCAGAAACAGCTCCTACTGGAGTGCTTTATTTTCCTGTGGGGAGACCTGTAAGAGTCTCTGGCCTATGCTTGTATTAGTGAACATTTTGAGGAGGATAAGGGGGGAGGGATTTTAGGCACAGTGGTGAGGTGAGGGAATGTGTAACTTACATTTCAGCTTAAGAAGGCTCCAAATTGTTCTCAGGGTCCAGAGGCTAGAGGAGAGTTGAAAATGTGTTGGAAGACAAAGGGCAATGGACAGGCACTTGCTGGTGCTCCCTCTGCTGCAATTGGCATGAGGTAGAACATGCGCCTTGCTGTGCTAAAACAAGCTGTATAACGTGCATGGCTAGAGGTGCTAGCTAAACATACTCCAGCCTTTCAAATGTCCTCATTCTCATCTAAAGAGCTGAACAAAAGGATTGTTGATTTTTCTGTTTGTTTAAAACTCCATTTTACTTCTAAAATGGTAAGGTAAATTTTTCCCCTACATGCACACACTGCACCAGACAATATCAGTAACCTTTGTAAATTCCTCCCTTTTTGAATACTGAGATTTACTCTCTACCTTCATCATAGAGACAGAGATTCATCATGGCCAAGGTAGTGTCATTTCCCCTTAGGCAAGCTTTACTACAGAGGTTGTGGATACTTCTTACTTTTCTGATCTTGCCACTGATTCCTGCAATGATGGCTTTTATTAATATTTATGTCCTGTCCAGTGAGACAACTTGTTTTTTAGGAAAGATGGTTGTGGTGAATAACGATTATTCATCTGTGCAGTAATTCACATCCCTTGTCTATGAAGTTCAAGTGAAGAATTGAAGGTTGAGCAGCAGAGGCGGTGTTAGCCTGAGGGAGTATATTGACTTAAAAGATACAGACAGTTCCCATTTAAAAGTGAACTTATCCCCATGATATCTAATTTTACTAATATGTCTGAGGTCAGATCATATGTATTACGTCAGTTTGCATTTACAGGCTTCTTCTGACAGCTTCAGGTGAATTCCCAGGTGAGAAAACCATAGGTTATATATGCAAAAATGGAAAAGCTCCGAAGCAAATGATTAATAATTTACACAACAGTTTATTTTGGTTTGCTTTAGCCTTTTCAAATAAGCATTTTGTTTCCCATATTATTTGTTGTTCCTGACATATTTCCTGCATTGTTAAATTTGAGAATTGCTCTCATTAGTGTGTAAAACCATGTAGTTAAGTAGTAAATTTAAAAAGAAACGGGTGCTTTTGTTTATTAGAACAGTAGATGAAGAGAACTGTGTTTACTGTTTTAGTAATGTGTTATGGTCATAGAAATATAAATAGCAATACTATTTACTCTGAAAGTAAACAATCAGAAAAATTTGACTGCAAACCGGCATTTTTTGAAACTAGCTGTTTGTAAAAAAGTTGATGAAATATTGAACTATCTTCTTCCTATAGATTGTGCTGGTGCCTCAGGAGCTAAAACCTCCAAGAATGGCTGAAGATGAGGAAGTAAGACAAAACGTGGTTTGCAAGTAAGAATTTCTAAATCTGCTGTGTATTTTGAAAATGATTGTGAAAATGCAGTTCTTCCTAATTAATGCAGCTGGTGGGTAAGTCAGGCTTTGCATGAACATAAATTTAAAGGAGGATGAGGTAAAGAACATAAATCAAATACTGCTTTATACACTGTCAGAATAGTCGATGAAACTGAAGGACAATACATTTCAAATTGGAAAAAAAGATCCATTTTGCAAAACATTTTATTAGTCTTTCAGATTTTCTGCTGTGAGAGAAAGTTAATTACAGCTTAGTGAGATTCACAAGAAGCAAGCATTTGCATGGATACAGAAAATGTCTATGCTAGAGATGATTAAAAGTGGTCAAATTTATCTAAGAAAATAGTTACTAACAGGAACCCCTTAATAAGTGGTTTTACCATTCTAGTCTAGTTGTTGTCCACCACAAGATTATTAACACCTTTTTTCTTTTTTTTTTTCCCCCTGAAAAGTGAAATACAAACTATTTTTACCACCTGAAAAAAATTAACTACCTTTTTTTGAAATCCAGTTTTAGGGTTTAGGATTTTTTGAAACCCTATTTTATGAAGCAACACGAGTTGCTTCATAGCAAATTCAGTACATAGCAAGAAGAGCTAAATTTGCATGTAAGTTAGCAGTCTGCATGTATATATAAAGTATTTGTATATGCCTAGATGAAAGTCATGTCATTTGCCTGTATGAGGGCATATTATGTAATTTCCTTTCAAATTTCACACACTGAATTCTGTGGAATTGTGTCTCAAAATATAGAATATCTGTGGATTTTTAAGTGCTTACTTTTTAACTGTCCAAGTTTGGTGTCAATCTTGGTGTTTTCTTTAATGTATGCAGAGGTGTAGCTGAGCGTGGTAGCTTTAAGTAGTGCTTTTTATCTGAAAAAAACTTTTGCCTTTTAGCAAGCTTAAGCTGACACATGGTAAGGCTTTGTACAGCTGTTAGAGAAATTGAGTAGCTGGAATAGGGCATTATTTTTCATTCAATCAGCCTTTGTCTCAGTAAGTATATATGTAAATAAGACTCGAAGTGCAATCAAAAAGTTTTTTTTAACTTACTGAGTCTGCCATAAAATATGCCCAAAACAACAACAACAACAACAAAAAAACACCTTTGCATATACTCCCTTCAACCCACTCCAATGACAGGAGAGTTGCTTTTATTTTGTTTTCCTCCAGAGAATATGTTCGTCTGTCACTTGCAAAACAGTCTGTAGAAATTTTGATACCCAGAGGTTCTGAGGCTATTTTATACCTCATCTGAAAGATACTGCTTGAACAAAAAAAAATACTACTGTGTTTCCTGAGAAGCCTGCTGCCTAATAAAGAGCTAATCCCACTGCTGTAGGGCATTCTTTGGTTTCTCAGAAGACAACTCAAATTCCATGTAGTTATTGAAATCTCATGAGAGGATAGAGCAAAGCAAAATTACAAGGTCATTCCTGTTATTGTGCTAAAATTCAAAACATTCAGTTTGTGGTAGAGAATGAAAAGACCAGGCGTGCAAAAAAGCTGTAGCCTACCACTGTATTTGTAGGTTTTCTCTACCAGAGGTAATTCTTCTCTCTGAGGATTCAGCCATGAACTAGCCATAAAGAGGTACCATCCATGAACTGTAAATAATGTTATTTAATTTTGGAGACATTCTCAGGTAAAACAGGTGGAATTATGCCTTCCAGATACATGACTTAGTATTGTACTAATTTCCTTGCTTTCTAATCAGGAAGACAATTTGCTTTAAATGAGAAAAGCAAATAAAGGAACAAAGACAATGGTGACTAAGAAAAAAACATCTTTCATTTTTATGTGTTTATGGAGTTAGAACAAAAACTTAAATTTCTTCCAAAGGTTTCTTCCTCTCTAAAACTGGGATTAAATCATTGCAGTCTTTTCCAAGATCACAATCTTTGCGTTAACAAACATTTGGAAACAGTTTCAGGAAACAGCTCTGCATTTATCAGCCCCTCTGAGCCATGGTTGAAATGGTCCAGATTTTAATGGGAATCCACTGAAATTAATAAACTTCTCTAACTTAGATCATGAGTGTGCTGAACACATGCAGTCCTCTTTGAGATCGTGAAGTCTCCTTTCACAGTGACAATGACACTGACAGGTATTTTCTTTAGAACACAGTAAACAGGACTGGGCAGAAAGCCTGAAAGGCTCATTTAATGTTTTTGCTCTCTTCCTTTGCTCAGAAAAACAAATGACAGTAGCAATAACTTTATGAGGCTCTACCTTCAAGTCAAAAGTGAACATCTATTTCTGCAATCCCAAGGACGTACGTGGCTAAAATCATATTTTGGAACATGAAGTTTGATTTTGAGTTGCTCCCTAGTTAGTTATGATGGCGTGAGGTCTAAGTTGAGAACGTGAAGGCTTTAGTGTATGCAAAAGTCAAAACTACAGGCGTGTAGAGTGTTGGCACTGCGGCTGTTGAATAATGCTCTGTTTTGGCTCTTCATGCAGGATGATAAAGAGAAGGTCTGTGTAGTTATGATGAATAAATAAGGGTCAGTGGTCTTCGAACAGCACAGTTCAGCTGACATGGACTGTAGAGATGGAAGACAGGCAGCATCACTTCTGTGTACATGGCTATATGTCAGTATTGGCCTGGATTTGCATTTTCACAATTTTGTGAAATTCCTATGGATTTTATTATTTAGATTTTGTATCGAGTTTGATTTTGGACTTTCAACCCAAGGACACAATAATTTTATGGCAGTATTAACAGAAAAAAAGCAGCTTTGTTCTGTCTAATTTCATTTTTCATGTGTTTTAAGCCTAAAAGGGTACAGTGTATGCTGAGCATGGGATCAGAAAGAAGGAAAATAAAACAGAAAGTAAGTAGAAAAAAAAATAGAAGGCCTGACAAAAGTGATTGAATAATCCTTTTTGGTTTTGGGGCATTTTTTGAAATGTTCACATTTCTATTCCTTTTGAATTACTGTTAAGTTACTGAAAAACGGGCCAAATTCAAAGATTGTATTTGATGGATAGATTGTTGTCTACAAGGGGTACCTCAGATTGGATTCTAATTCTGGTATTGTGCAGGCAAGCTAGTCACGAAATAAAACCTGTTATACATAGTGGAAATGAGGTTCTCTGTGCTGAATTTCCTTTCTGACTTTGTCCAAGGACATCCTTTCACGTCTGCAGGGTGTGCAAAAAAAAACAACAACAACCAAACAAACCAAAAAAAAACCCTAATTTAAAAAAAAATCTATGCATACACAATATCAGCCCTTCTGATCTAGTAATGGAATAAGTAGCCATACAGCTCCAATTCTAATGAAATCTATTTTTTTCTGGACTCCCAGAATATGTTAGTAAAACACATTCACCACTCAGCTTTCAAAGGCCATAAGCAGAGAAATGTGTACTTTGTTAGAGCCCTTGACTATAATCCTAAACACAAGTGAGTTAAACAATTTTTTTTTTTTTCAATTTTGTTCTGGCTTCTGAAGCCAATTGCATATTCTATAATTGAAAAGCTAGTTCAATTTTTATAGGCTTAATGAAAAGCATTTTTTCAGTGTGTATTAAAGAATAATGTGTTTTTTCCTTAAATTTGCTTAGATTAGTTGTAGGAAGCACATTCCTTAGTAAGGCAATGTGCTGTCAACTTAGCCATGAAAGTTGACTTTGGATTAAAGGATATAGACTAGGCTAGACTAGAACAGAATAGTTCAGCTGGAAATGACCTAGACAGGCACTGAGTACCAACCACCTCGCTAAGAATAACAAAATTGTTCCCAGTGCCCAGTCTGAACCTCCCCAGGCCCAGCTTTGTGCTGTTCCCTTGCGTCCTGTCATTGGTTCCCAGGAAGCAGAGACCAGCACCTCCCTCTCCCTTTCCCTTTCTCAGGAGGTTGTAGCTCTGGAACTTTTCTGTTCTTATACTTGAGTGCCAGGCAGAAAAGTGGGGAAACCGCTCTAGCAAAAGCTTTCTTAATTGGAGGGTTATTTTGGTACACAGAGCTGGGGAGGATACAAGAGAATGTTTTCAGAACCACTACAAGTAAAACCGTTCTCAGCTCCCTGGACACTGGGTTCAGATAATTCACAGTCAGATGAGGCAAAAAAGGCAGATCTACGTAGCTGGGTGCATACAGATCTGTATGGCATATGGCATAACAAATGAAATGGGCTGAATTTATTGTGACCAAGTTCTTAATGTGCTCCAGAATCATTGGCTTTTCCTTCTGCATTTGATCCTGAAAAAAGAAGTTCTACACTTGATCAATGTTTAAAATATTTTCTACAAACTCCTTTTGCAAATTTATAACGGGAACAGATAAGTGTTTAATGTTGCCTTCTCAGTAATTTTTTCTCTGACTAATGACTGTCTATCAGATCCAAGAAGAACAGTTGTAACTTGTGTTACATGCTTCAGACTTTACTGCTTTATTGTGATAACTTTGAAAACTTAACTAAAAAAGGCCATTTCTGTAGAGCAGAGATACTACAAGGTGAAATAAATCTTGCTGCTGATGAAAGGAGTTGTATGCCACACAGTTTGCACTTTAAATTATTTACATTGTTAAGGCTTCCTTGCCAGCAGACGTAACTGATTTGAGAGTTGGTTCACTAAAGACTAGCAACATGCTATGTAAAATTTGTGATGTATTCTCTGCTAGCAGTTCACCATGCTTCTGGGCTAAAGAAATTGCTTAGAATTGCTTTAATTCATAAAGGTGTTCTAGGCAAAGTCACTGTGACAAGAAGCACTGCAGATATAAAATGGTCACTAGTTTTCCGTGCAATACTGGAAATGGGGATTCAGTCTTCTTAGCAGATTTCATGCTCCCAACCTTCTTTCAAACCACAGGCAAATGTATCATCAGTGTAGCTCCCGGAGCTAGAAAGAAAATGTCAGGCAATCATCAAATGAAACAGAACGAAGCAGCAAATTTCTTTCTGGCTTGTCCCCTCAGTCTAGACAACTCAGCATGCAATAAGTCTTAAGTCATTTAAATGATTTCCTGTCTGCAAAATCATTTGCCACTTTTTTTTTTTTTTTTTTTTTTTTTTTTTTTTTTTTTTTTTTCCCCCTGATATCTCAGTAGACTAGATGAAAAAAGACATGCTAGTGCTTGGAAATCTAAAATGCGGAATGAGTTAGTTCTTCGGTCAAAAGAACGTACTAAAGCCCAGCTGAACACCCCAGCCTTTTGGTACTAGATGGTTGCCCATAAGGTATCTGAACCAAATGGAGCAGAAGCAGAGCCTAGACTGCTGCTGTCATTACATCAAAAATATCAATCTCTACCCATCTTGCCATCCAAGAAGGCCAATCTATTCTGTGACTTTCGAGGAACCCATGTATAATCCATTGTTTATGTTTCCTTGCATCTGCTCTTGGAGCTTCTGAAATGCAGCTGAACATATTTTTTAGGCAAGAGTAAATAATTTAGGTGAAAATAGTTGAAATTTAGCTTCATATCTTCTGACTGTATGCTCATCAGCTGAACCATGCCTTTTGAAGACCTCTGATCTCTGTGCAGGAAAAAAATCTTTTTATCATTCTTTATAGTGAGGCTTTTCACCAGGTGTTCATTTGTTGAGCATAGACTGAGTCTATCAATATTGGCCAACACGAAGACAATAAATTATCACTAAAAGAACTATTCATGATTAGTCTGCAATAAATGTCATACAGTTAGGGAAACAGAAGAGTGAGGACACCCAGTGCAGCAGGTCAGGCCTATTCATGGGTGCGAGGCTTAATGAGAGATAGTGAAGCACGTCATGTCTGAATGGAGACTTCAAATAAATAATTTACTTACTTGTCCATTCTGCCTCATTAAATCTTCCTTCTTGTCTTTCCCTTGTGACAGTTTTATTACTTTCTACATTTTATTGTTTTTACCTGTCAGGCTTTATAATTCTCTTTCATTATTTTGACTGTTCAGCTGAAGCAAAACACTTTTTTTTTTTTTTTTTAGCAATCTGCAAATAACAGGGTTACTAATGTGACCATCAGACTTTTAGGTTTCTGCTTGTTTTAAGCAGGATAAATTAGCAGTGATCTTGAGAAGACAAAATTGTAGCCATTTTTAATAAATTGAAAGTAGAAAGTAGCAAATGAAAATTAATGGGTGGCTGATAAGACCTGTCCTTAGGTCTTACACTGTCATTGTGGCATATTGAGTTCTTGAAGGTCTCCTGTAGGCACAAATCATTAAGCTTCAGCAGAAAATATGATTTCACAGATCGTAGGATAATGTAAAGTGTCTGTATCTGAGTTTCTCTTTCTTGTTCACACTACTATCCCCATCCACATACATACATACTCAAGTTGTAAGCAAAAATTGGGAAGAAACACTGTCAGAATTAATTACAACAGTGTCATCTCCATGTTTACTTTTCTAATTTTTTAATGATGCACTGATATCATGAAAGATATTTTAGTCATCAATACATGATTATCAGAAGCAAACCAAGGATTTTAATTAACAACAACAAAAACAACAAACAAACAAACATAAAATATGAATGTTTTATTAGTTTTAAGGAAACTGACCTGGGTGTATTTCTTGCCTCCATCTCTGCACCTTCAGGAGACAATTAACTTTAAGGTGCCCTTTACTGTAAGTTACACTAGGGTTAAAAAAAAGGGGAAAACAAAACAAAACCAAACAAACAACACTTTTAAACTCTAATCTTGTTCTCTCTGCTAAAATGACAAAATTCAGCTCTAGGCACCTCTACCACCCTTTTCCCCAAGTCGCTCTGAAGCCACTGGAGTGTGAAGCCTCAGGGTACTCAATATTAGGACTACAATGATGCAGGTCTATTTCAGGCACCTTCATTTTAATTTTATTACATATCTTTTATCAGTGACACTTCTTTCACTTGCCAAAGAACAAATTTTGGTTAGAAGTACCAATTTTAAATCCAGGTTCATTTTTCATTTAGTGGTTGAACAAGCAGTTTTAACTGACGTGGTGATGGCAAGGGGACAGGCAAGAACAATAGGCAATGAGATCTGCTTCAACTACTACCGTTAAGATTCAGTGATCGTTTAAGATCACCAAAATGATTTGCATGAAAAGTGCCACTTAAAAAGTGGAGAATAAAAATAGAAGTAGGAATTGTTAAATTTGTGTTGTTCAAGATAGGATTCAGTGAGATGCAGGGTGACAATTTTTCATCTCCTTGCTGCTAAAAGAGAGGGTCCTTGTTAGGCCACCATTTTTCCCAACTATTCACATGTGATGCTTACTTTGTACTGTTTTTTATCCTCACAGAGCCTATCCATGAGCTAATTTAGTTAGCACATTGAATAATTTACTTAGAGACATAACTGGTTAGATTTTTGTCTGATTAGGGAGTTAAACAAGCTCCTAGGAAAGACCTGTGGGTAGCAGCAATGGAGCAAGGCTGAGGTGTGTGTTGCAACTCTTCAGTAATTCAGCTGCTGTAGCAAACAGACAGCATACAGCACAGCTGGAAAGGAAAGGCTGCATAAACGAAATGCATTACTTAACTTGTACCAAACTGCCTGTTGCCTTGGAAATGGGTTCTGGCTCCTTCCGTACAGAGGTGGCATTACTAGCATTTCAAGGAAAAGGTGTGGTTGTACTCTAAACAGCTGTGGACTGGTGGGGAAAAGGGAAAGGTCTCTCAGACTTTAGCAGACGTTTTCTTTTCTGTTTTATCTCTATCTGGAGGCGGAACAGTTTTCTGTAGATCAAACAATGTAATATTGCTTGCTATAAGGTAACGTTCATATGAGTTCTGCATACATAATAGTGGAGAGGAGTTCTGGTAACAACTTCTGTTGTGCTTACCAAACACAGACACAAAACACCACTGAAAAATGAAGGAAAGGGGATAGGTGTTTTTTTTTTTTTTCAAAAAAGGAGTAGAAAAATGGTTAAGAGAAACAAGGAAATGGGGAAACACAGTGAGTACAGTGAGGAAAAGGGCAATAGAAATTTAGTGCTAGTTGTGAAACACATCACCAATGCTAACTCAGGGAAAGGAGGGATATGGATGCAAAAGCCTAAAATCTAAATTACCTCTGAAAATATTAAGAAATAGGAGGGGGAGAGAAAGAAGAAAAAGTGTCACATATAACTATATTTCGCTTTCATTTGCATGATTTGTGTTTGCCTTTGTCCTGGACTCAGATGTTATCACATCTCCTTTCATGAATTGTTCATATCTAGAGGACTGGAACTCCATAATTTTTTTTACAGTGAATATGTTAACCATATTGCTTCCAGTTGCTACTGTTGGAAAAATATTAGAATCATTAGGAAATGTCTTTTTAAATAAACATTACAGCAGGTATCATTTAACTATTAATATATTTATTTTTATCTGTAGGCAATCATTCCTCAGCAGGAAATTTCAGTGGGAAGGCCACCCTGCAAAGGCCAGTTCTCCATTCTGTGCCAAGCAGCACAAGGAGCCTACCCATTCTACCTGTACAAAAAACTGTTGAACTGCAGCATGAGCAAGATCATTGAAATGATCTGAATGAAAAGTACCACTTAAGTGCCGCAAAAAAAAAAAATAAAAAATTACATCAGTGTTGTTCAGCAGATTCCTAGTTTGGTGCATGAAGCCACTGGGGCAGGTCTGCATTGTGGGGAACAACAGTCTGCCTCTCAGCTTGCAATGCTAGATAAGGTTTTGAGCTTCTCTGGGGAGAACCATGAGAATACAGGGAAAAGAGAAGACCATATGGTAAAATATAATTCCAAGGGAATTTTATGTTCCAGGATGGAACCTTGTCTGTAAACCTGAAGTTGGTGTCTTCAGACTGTTTGCACTTCACTTCTAATATATATGAAATGAGGAAAGAAAAAAGGGAAATTTAAAGATGACAAATGTAATACTTGATTCTTTGAGACATGTTTTTCCTTATGCGTTGCATGAGTGCCATTGAGAAGCATTTGGAAGGGAAGAAGCACAAAGCTTAGGGAACCGCCTTCCCTGTGGTGAGCAGGAGACAGCATGGAGCCTGCACAGCCCAACCTCCTGTGACCTGGGGGAGCTCTGAGGAAGCAATTGTCCTCTCAGTGGATCACTCTCCTCACTGCTGAAGAGTTTTACACATTTACTAATACATGTTTTTTACTGATGCCTACCTTTTTCCCAGAAAATAGGTGTTAGACCTGTCATTATGAGCCTCATGACACCCCACTAGAATATGGTGCATATTTTCTCCTCACTTTTTTCTCTGTTAAGGCAAGCATTTTCTCAGAAATTTTTTTTTAGCTGCTAAAATTTTCTGAATACGTAAGGGTGTTCAGCTTCATAGAGGTTTAGGATAGAAAAGAGCAGGAGATGATCTGGGCTCGTTTACTCTTACTCTTGTATGTTACAGGCCGCTGAACGTCAGCTTTATCTGAAATCCAATAGTGCATGTTTTATTAAAACATACGGTTTAGGAAGATCTGTCTGATCTTGAACCTATTGAAAGATGAAGAATCCAGACCTTTCCCTGGTTAGTTACTGTCATTGTTATATATTTAAGCTTGTTAATATCCATTAATTGTGTCTCTGTTCACACCTGTGTATAGATAATTATACAATAATGTTATAATTATTTTTTGTTATGGATTACACAGACTGAGTTCCTCTGGTCATTGACTAAATAGGCTTTTTTTATCTGGCTCTGAATTGTTCTAAAGTTTGTTGCTCAATATTTGCTATTTATGGGGCTCAAAGAGTGGCATGTAGTATTACTGCACTGGTCTTACTGATGCCACAGACTGAGCTAAAATCATCCCCCAGTCCCTCTCATTACTTGGTTTTGTATATCCATCCATCTCAGAATTCCACCGGGAATTCTTGTTAGTTACTGCCTAACCCTCAGCCCTTAAATCCTTTCCAGGGTAGTTGTTTTGCAGGATAGCCTCTCTCTCTCTGTATGAAGCTACATCCTATAGACCTGCCAGATCCTCTTAATTATTTCCAATATACCTTTGTTATAGACAGCTTTTGTTGGTTATTAATCATGTACCTCCGGATCACCATAGGAAGAAAAATATGTAAGAACCGGAAATCTCGATTAAAATTGTGGGGAGGTGAAGGAGGCATTTCTCGATTTGATTTCCCCATTTAGAGGTTTTTTTACATGGTCTGTCACACAATTCTTAATTCTTTAACATGAAGCTTAATGCTATTTTAGTGCTGCTAAATGGAGCATCAAGTGACATTGAGGTAATGTTTTTCATGACATGCAGGCTTCCAGAAAATCAGAGACATTTCTAAACTTCCTGCGGAGACCTCATAAAAACAGCGAAAGGAGGGGTGGTTAAACAAACAGAAGGAAAAGAATACGCGGGAGCAAGAAATTGGACATTGCTGGACATTGCTCCAGTCTGCAGAAATTTCTCTAGTATTTCTGAGAGATAAACTATGTACTGACCTAGAGACCTTAGATGGAACTTTAGGAACTGTGAGAGAGAATTACTTATATTTGCTAATTGACATGCTTATGTGTACAAAAACATATCTTTTTTTCTTTTACACATTATTTAACATAATCTTCAGTTACTAAGGAGATGGAAAGTATTAACATCCTCAGTGATTAAGAGTACAGAAAATACATATTTATTAAAAATCCTAACATTCTTATATACCCAGTAAAAATGTTTTTATTTCAATCTAACTATAGGGTTGTTTTTTGTTTTGTTTCCTGGTCAGCTTTAAATTCTTAAATATAATGCTAAAAAGGGGGGATAAGCACTTCAAATTCAGTCTGCCATGTATTTAAAACATGAACAAAAAAAGCAGTCACAAAAGTTAGCATTTCTTTGTCATTATTTAATGACCAGGAATAAACTCTTTGCTAGTTAAAGGGACATTTAATCAGTGTTCAAAGTAAAGCAGAGCTCAATTGGATTTGAGCTCTTGGATTAAATCCTGTTCTTTTTGCCTATGTACTGGACTTGGAAAGTAGAAAGTAATTTTTTAATTATTATTATTTTAATTTGAGATTTACACGTTGTTATGATTAGCAACGGTTTCATCTGAAACAAAATCCTCTTTACAGCCTATTAGTATTTCTAATCATTAACCTCCAGGACTTTGAAAACCTCAGAATCCTCAAGTACCTGAAGGACTGGGGCCAATAAGAGATATGAAATGGATGTTGATTGGCCGTCCCCCACAGGCAATTGTTCTATCTTTGTTAAGACTAAAGGTTATTTTAGCTTTCATTCATTTTACATATTCTGTAGCCAGGAAACAAAACAAAACAAAACAAAACAAACTCTAATTTAGAAGTACTGTTTGTTGTTGTTTTTCCCTAAGATAAAACTCTCCCCAAATTCCTACAAAATGTCTTCTTCAGATAAGTGAAATGCTTTGTTCTACAGGAGTTTGAGGTGCTGGGAATTCTTTGATTTGTAAGAAAAACAAAACAACTGTTTTGATATGTCTGAAATAGGGTAAGGAAATTAGGAGACATTCTGCAAGTAAGAGATTTTGAAATATCTCACTGGATAGCTGTCAGAAAACCTGTGGTACTCTGAGTCACCGGACGGATCAATCAGCTGAATGTGTAAATGTAGAGATAGGGAAAGAAAAAAAAAAAAAAAAAGGAGGAATTGTGTACTCCTGAAACACAGTCAAGTTCATATAAATTAAGGTTTTCATGTACTTGTGTCAAGCACTGATGTTTTCATTATTTGATGCTGAACTGATTTCAAGGGTCACCACCTCTCATCTTTTTTTTTTTTTTTCTTTTTTTTTTTAATTGATAAATTAAAATGTGAACTCAATTAGGTAACAGGCTAACAATTGACAAACATAGAAACAAAGAATCCTAGGAAAATAAAGGTGGAAGGGGTTTCTAGAAGTCACCCGTCTCAAGCTCCCACTCAAACCAGAGACAGCTTTTTATTTTGATGCAATTATCAAGTTATATCAGGCTACTCAGAGTCAGTTAAGCACTCTTTCCCAGGTTTCCCAATCATTCTGGGCAACCCGCTGCATTGTTTGATCTCCCTCATTATGAATTTATTTTTCCTAATATCTATTCAGATTTCCTGCTGTTTCACCTGTAGGTTGATAATGCCTTTTAGGAGCTCGTATGAATTGAAAGCTAACCAGAAATTTAGAAGGAACAAAACAAAACAAAACAAAATCATGAAGGAGCAAATCAGTCTCAAAACTGAGAGTCAGAACCTGCAAAACAGCTGTTACAGATTTCTGGTAAGTGGCATGTAATCCCTGCACCTGGCTCTTGTAAGGTCAACATTACAAAGACTCCAAGCTTTTATAAGGGTCATACTTTCATAGCTCCAACTGCTTCTTAAGAATGAATTCAGAATCAGAGAGAACAGGAAGGTTTATTCCTGAGAGGGCATGCTAGGTAGGTATTTCTGTTTTAGTATTCTGGGGATGAATGATTCATCTATGTTCTCTATGGGTAGAATATCCTAGGAAGTTTTATTTGTGTAGTGGTTTTGGGATCCTGTTAACATGTTGGGGCTGGGTAGATTCTCTTCTGCTTGAAGTATGCAAGAATGTGTATGGACCTAATAA
The DNA here is from genome assembly GCF_011077185.1 of Oxyura jamaicensis. Classification (NCBI taxonomy): domain Eukaryota; kingdom Metazoa; phylum Chordata; class Aves; order Anseriformes; family Anatidae; genus Oxyura; species Oxyura jamaicensis. The sequence continues at coordinate 98,700,101 of NC_048893.1, forward strand.
ATTTTCTAAACATATCTCTATTTGTTTTGAAGCATGTCTCAGAATACTGATGTGAGGTAGGGAAATCTAGCTATCCTTAGTTAATTTTTTTTTTTCCTTTTCCTTTTTTCTAAAAATAAAAAAGCACTGACTGTGAGAGTTATTGTCCTTAACTAAAAATATTCAAAGGTCCTGGTTTCTTTATTTTTTTTTTTTTTTTCTGTGAGGTCATTGGATTAAAAATTCCGATGAGGGAGCCATTAGACTTACTATTTTACTTCCCTAAAATAAGGAGACTTGGAAATTAAACTAAGCTAAGTGTGTAACTTGGTGAGATGGCTCATCTAATAGATTAAGGGTCAGAGGAATGATGGTATAAAACTTTCAGCTCCTTCTTTTAGACAACTTCTTCACATTGATTTCACTGACAGCTAGCTGCCTGAGTAATTTCTGAGGTCTGGATCTAATTGCAGTATAAAGATTGGAGATGAAGCTTGTGGCAAGCCTTACTGAAACAAATCTTTCAAGGAGCATTGCATCCTCTCTTGGATAATGTCAATAATATTTTTCCTGCTTGCTTCATTCCTATGATATAACTCACTTGTGAATCAGTGTAATGCTTGGACATTATGAAAATTTATAAATAAATGCTTAATATCTAAATGTTAAACTGAAAAACTACCGTGAATTGATGTACTTTCCATTGTGTTATTGGTGGAAAGTGCCTATTATATCTTCATACTAATAGAAGTCTAATAAGTTAATGAAAAGCATTAAGTAGATGTCAGGAGCACAAGCTAATATATGTTACGGTACTTAACTCTCAAAAGTACACAGACATGATGCCATTAACTTGCAACAACTTTAATGAAATTCGATCATACTCTTATTAAATCTGTTTTATCAATCTAAGACTGTAATTATATAGTTGTTAATGTGCATAACAAAATACTGCATGCAATTTGTACAAGACCATTTAAGCTTTCTGCCCACTTCTTGAAACTATTTATTGTATTTACAATTCTGTAAATACTTTACTCAACTTATTAAGCTGTTATGAACTTCAAAAACAAGTCTTCATTTGGTGGAAATACTTTAGCAGTTACTAAAGTTGTTTCCAAATTGTTTCTTCCTGTTAAATTTTATAAAAGTTGTGGAGTTGCTTCTAGAGAATGTGAATATGTGAATGCAAAAATATTTAAAAAGAAAGTTGTTATTACCATAACTGTTTCTATATAGACTGGATAGTATTTTAATCCTTTTTAAAAAATGTCTTGAATATATTAATAGCAAACCTTGTAAGTAGATAGTATTTTTTTCAACATCAACATTCCATTGATATACTCTGCCTTTCAGCTAGTAAACAGCCAAAGTTAACTCACAATGCATGTTATTTAATAGCGATAAATATGATCTGTTTTGATTGTCAGACAAATGAATGCCTTAGGGAAAGGTGTAAGGGTGTTTAAACCATAAAGTCTTATATCTTTTTAGTGTTCCTTTTTGTGTAGGATGTGCTCTTTTTCACTTTGAATGTCTTACGTTACGTAAGACTACCTTAACATAGTTTTCCATAGTGAATCAAACCATATCCTTAGGTTACTTTGCATGCATCGTTCCCCCCACTCATCCTTGGAGAGAGTGAATGGTGAGAAACATAGGCTTTTTATCCTTTGATTGCTAGCTGTTTCCTGTGGGTTTCCTGCACTATTTTTAAATATGTTGCATGTTATCTATCCTCTTCTGATGTAAATACTATTCTTTCTTTGTTTTATATAACTCAAATAAGAAAGTGGAGTATCCATGCAACAAATCTAAGGCATTATGTGGATAATAGGAATGTTATATGTGATGGATAGAATGAACACAATGAAGGAGCTGTGGTAACCTTCAAATTCTGTTATCCTCAAAGAGCTGCTTTTTGAGAAGAAAACAAAGGATGTGGGTAGTCCCATGTTGCATTACATTATTTGTCCTGTTTAACCAGTGACTTTGAAAATGTGAGGTGAAGCTTTAGATAAGGTGTTCTAGGGAGTGGGTGCCTATGCCAGCCTTTAGTACATATTACAATAAACTGTATTGAGCAGAGAGAAACTAAAAAGCTATAAGCATGATGAATAGGTTCCTAATTGTTCACACTGTTTTGAAGGCAAGGCCGCATTTTTTGTTAGAGTATTTGATTTACTTTTCATGACATGTTATGTTCAATTAATGCTGTAGGCAACCTAGAACAACAGACAATGCAAATACTTGTTGCACTAGATCCCCAAAAATTTATTGCTTAATATCATGGATGATATAGTCTCTTAGAAAAAGGAAAAAGAAAAACTAATTCATGTAGTTACCATGATACTTGGCTACGGAGTTGTGGAATAGTATTGGAAGGAACTTAAGTAAAAATCTTTCTTAAAAATCTAATGCTCTGTAAAATGCAATTATCCAACTTTGGGGAAATTTCTGTCCTAAAGAGATTCCTGGAGCATTTTGCATTTGGAAGCTCTCTTGTGCAAAAGCATTGAAAAATAAAATCAATGGCTCATAGTAGAAATACACATGCTGACTTCTTTGCAGTGGTAGATGAAGTGAATATTCTACTTCTTTCCTCACTGATGTTGCTACTTGTTGGGAGGATGGACAGGGCAGTGTAGAGATAGCTCTTCTCATTTTCTAGCCTCTTACCATTCTTCTGACGTAGGTCTCCCCAGATGTGACTGCATAAGACATCCATTCCTTTAGAAATTGACTTCCAAAGCCAACTGGCTTTCGAATAGAAAGTAACCTCCTGCCATGACAAAGATTGGAGGAGGTGCCTGTAGAGGGATTAATAACCTCTTGAAACAGTGAAAAATGTCTTAAATGCTAAATACAAGCGGAAATACCCAAGGACCATCAGTGATAACATTTCCAGGGCTTGAAAGATGACACCGAGTCACTGAACTTCCAAATGGATTAGACTTTGTTAACTTAATTTTTGCAGAGTTCATGAAGAGAAATAACTATATAGTTGAGCAGAGAAAGAAAATGAATAGGTTGTATCTGAACATAAATTTCTTTCATTTTCTGTGGAATTAAAGTTTTGCTTTTCACCACACTAACAAAGTTACTCTATTCACAAGTTTTATTGCTCATAAAAGCTATTAACTTATACGGCTATATTTACTTTCTGAATTAATTGTATGGTGAATGTTTAAAATGTATGTATATGATAATGCCATCTTTATTGCTTAACCTAGTGTAGCAGAGCCAAGAAATCACCAGCAGTGCTTGAAGTCAGTTGTTCTTAGTGTATGAATGCACACAGGGAGGAGGGAAAGCAGGGGTTTGTACATCGAGGCAATACTTGTTCTTTGATGTCCTTAGTCCTGAATGATTAATGGCAAATTGAGATTCTGGACTTGCACAATAAGAAGCATAGAAATCAACACAAGTGTATTTCTGACTCGGAGGAATGTTATATAATTAGTAAATACTAGAGTATACCAATGGTATTAAGCTGTTGTCCCTTAAATGCCCTCACTAGGCTGCTCATAGGAGCTAAGTCACATTGTCTAGTAACAGCCATTTCTGTGGAAGATAGCTTCATTTTTTTTTTTTTTTTTGAGGGGCTGGAAGTATTTTGGTGTCAGATGGTTTTAAATGAGAAGCATTTAATCTTAGTTTATAACATGATTTCTATAGCAACATAATTATAGGGATATGCTTTTAGAAAAACTTGGGAATGGCTAACAGTGTCAGAAAACAGAACAGATGAATACACAGTGACTCTATGCTGTGCATGTGAGTACACTGGAGAAGTTAGAAAAATGCAATATCTATTTTCAAGTCAATTAACTGAAAACTGGATTGTCTGCATATAATTGAAGTAGCAACTTACTGATGATCTAACAACCAAGCTTTAATAAAAATAGCTATTAGACCTGTAAGGGACATCCATCTCTAATAGAGGGCAAATATTGTAAGATTATATAAAGTACTTATTCTTCAGCTGGCTTAGTTAATGTAGGAGGGCAGAAGTTTTGAAAGTCCTATCAAGTTAACGTTGCTAAGTTTTGATAACTTAGCACTTAGTTCTTTTTTATTCATGGAAAAATGGGAGTACTACTTTTAAAAGAAAAAAAAAACTGTTACTAAAAATTTATGTACAAGAGGAGCTAAAATGTATGTTTTAATATCATCAAACTTGGCATAGCATTTGGAGTTCAGCAATTCTTCTTTCCTAGAAAGACTTGAGGTTGGATTAACTAATATCAAAATCAATTAAATAGAGTTAATTTCATAAAAATTAATTCAATATAGTTCCCTTTGAACTATATTTTGAATCAGCTTTTGGGCCACCTACAAAACTACTCTAGATTATATTAACTCACTGCATGAAATCCTGGCTCTACTGAATTCAGCGGTAGAACTCCTGTGGACTTCATTCAGGTCAGAATATTATTGAAATTATAAAGTCTTCGTTATAGAATCGCTTGAAAAGGAACTTATTACTATCTAGTTCTAACCCCCTGCCCTGGCCAGCTCCCACTAGATCAGGTTGCTTAAAGCCCCATCCAGCCTGGCCTTGAGCACCTCCAGGGATGGGGCATCCGTAGCTTCTCTGGGCAACCTGGCCAGTGCCTCACTGCCCTCTGAGTAAAGAATCTCCTCCCATCTTCTGCCGTAGGTCTCCCATCTTCTGCCGTAGGTCTCCCATCTTCT